>NC_059470.1:40925000-41120000 GCF_905237065.1 Salmo salar | reverse complement strand
GTATCTAACAGGTACATCTACAGCGCCTCTGGTATCTAACAGGTACATCTACAGTCCTCCAGTATCTAACAGGTAGACCTACAGTCCTCCAGTATCTAACAGGTACACCTACAGTCCTCCAGTATCTAACAGGTACATCTACAGTCCTCCAGTATCTAACAGGTACATCTACAGCGCCTCCAGTATCTAACAGGTGCATGTACAGTCCTCCAGTATCTAACAGGTACATGTACAGTCCTCCAGTATCTAACAGGTACATGTACAGTCCTCCAGTATCTAACAGGTACATGTACAGTCCTCCGGTATCTAACAGGTACATCTACAGCGCCTCTGGTATCTAACAGGTACATCTACAGTCCTCCAGTATCTAACAGGTACATCTACAGTCCTCCAGTATCTAACAGGAACATGTACAGTCCTCCAGTATCTAACAGGTACATGTACAGTCCTCCAGTATCTAACAGGTACATGTACAGTCCTCCAGTATCTAACAGGAACATGTACAGTCCTCCAGTATCTAACAGGTACATCTACAGTCCTCCAGTATCTAACAGGAACATGTACAGTCCTCCAGTATCTAACAGGAACATGTACAGTCCTCCAGTATCTAACAGGTACATGTACAGTCCTCCAGTATCTAACAGGTACATCTACAGTCCTCCAGTATCTAACAGGAACATGTACAGTCCTCCAGTATCTAACAGGAACATGTACAGTCCTCCAGTATCTAACAGGTACATGTACAGTCCTCCAGTATCTAACAGGTACATCTACAGTCCTCCAGTATCTAACAGGTACATCTACAGTCCTCCAGTATCTAACAGGTACATGTACAGTCCTCCAGTATCTAACAGGAACATCTACAGTCCTCCAGTATCTAACAGGTACATGTACAGTCCTCCAGTATCTAACAGGTACATGTACAGTCCTCCAGTATCTAACAGGTACATGTACAGTCCTCCAGTATCTAACAGGTACATGTACAGTCCTCCAGTATCTAACAGGTACATGTACAGTCCTCCAGTATCTAACAGGTACATGTACAGTCCTCCAGTATCTAACAGGAACATGTACAGTCCTCCAGCATCTAACAGGTACATGTACAGTCCTCCAGTATCTAACAGGTACATGTACAGTCCTCCAGTATCTAACAGGAACATGTACAGTCCTCCAGTATCTAACAGGTAGACCTACAGTCCTCCAGTATCTAACAGGAACATGTACAGTCCTCCAGTATCTAACAGGAACATGTACAGTCCTCCAGTATCTAACAGGTACATCTACAGTCCTCCAGTATCTAACAGGAACATGTACAGTCCTCCAGTATCTAACAGGAACATGTACAGTCCTCCAGTATCTAACAGGAACATGTACAGTCCTCCAGTATCTAACAGGAACATGTACAGTCCTCCAGTATCTAACAGGTACATCTACAGTCCTCCAGTATCTAACAGGAACATGTACAGTCCTCCAGTATCTAACAGGTACATCTACAGTCCTCCAGTATCTAACAGGTACATCTACAGTCCTCCAGTATCTAACAGGTACATCTACAGTCCTCCAGTATCTAACAGGTACATCTACAGTCCTCCAGTATCTAACAGGAACATCTACAGTCCTCCAGTATCTAACAGGTACATGTACAGTCCTCCAGTATCTAACAGGAACATGTACAGTCCTCCAGTATCTAACAGGTACATGTACAGTCCTCCAGTATCTAACAGGTACATGTACAGTCCTCCGGTATCTAACAGGTACATCTACAGCGCCTCTGGTATCTAACAGGTACATCTACAGTCCTCCAGTATCTAACAGGTACATCTACAGTCCTCCAGTATCTAACAGGAACATGTACAGTCCTCCAGTATCTAACAGGTACATGTACAGTCCTCCAGTATCTAACAGGTACATGTACAGTCCTCCAGTATCTAACAGGTACATGTACAGTCCTCCGGTATCTAACAGGTACATCTACAGCGCCTCTGGTATCTAACAGGTACATCTACAGTCCTCCAGTATCTAACAGGAACATGTACAGTCCTCCAGTATCTAACAGGAACATGTACAGTCCTCCAGTATCTAACAGGTACATGTACAGTCCTCCAGTATCTAACAGGAACATGTACAGTCCTCCAGTATCTAACAGGAACATGTACAGTCCTCCAGTATCTAACAGGTACATGTACAGTCCTCCAGTATCTAACAGGAACATCTACAGTCCTCCAGTATCTAACAGGTACATCTACAGTCCTCCAGTATCTAACAGGTACATGTACAGTCCTCCAGTATCTAACAGGAACATCTACAGTCCTCCAGTATCTAACAGGTACATGTACAGTCCTCCAGTATCTAACATGTACATGTACAGTCCTCCAGTATCTAACAGGTACATGTACAGTCCTCCAGTATCTAACAGGTACATGTACAGTCCTCCAGTATCTAACAGGTACATGTACAGTCCTCCAGTATCTAACAGGTACATGTACAGTCCTCCAGTATCTAACAGGAACATGTACAGTCCTCCAGTATCTAACAGGTACATGTACAGTCCTCCAGTATCTAACAGGTACATCTACAGTCCTCCAGTATCTAACAGGAACATGTACAGTCCTCCAGTATCTAACAGGTAGACCTACAGTCCTCCAGTATCTAACAGGAACATGTACAGTCCTCCAGTATCTAACAGGAACATGTACAGTCCTCCAGTATCTAACAGGTACATCTACAGTCCTCCAGTATCTAACAGGAACATGTACAGTCCTCCAGTATCTAACAGGAACATGTACAGTCCTCCAGTATCTAACAGGAACATGTACAGTCCTCCAGTATCTAACAGGAACATGTACAGTCCTCCAGTATCTAACAGGAACATGTACAGTCCTCCAGTATCTAACAGGAACATGTACAATGCCCTCTGTAATTATTGGTACAAGCATTTGTTCTTCTTTTGGCTCTATACTCCAAAAGTTTTGATTTTAAATAAAATAATGACTATGAGGTTAAAATGCAGACTGTCCGATTTAATTTGAGGATATTTTCATCATTATACATTTCCATGTTTTTTTTCCCCCAGCACAAGGTGCACCTGTGTAATGGTCATGCTGTTTAATCAGCTTCTTGATATGCCACACCTGTCAAGTGGATGGATTATCTTGGCAAAGGAGAAATGCTCACTACCAGATGTCAACACAATACATTCATTTTTAGAATAATCTTTTTGTGTGTGTATATACATATATATATATATATATATATATATATATATATATATGTGGATAATTTATGGGATCTTTTATTTCAGCGCATGAAACATGTGACCAACACTTCACATGTTGCGTTTATATTTATATTAAATATATATATATACAGTTGAAGTCAGAAGTTTACATACACCTTAGCCAAATACATTTAAACTCTGTTTTTCACAATTCCTGACATTTAATCCTAGTAAAAATTCCCTCTTAGGTCAGTTAGGATCACCACTTTATTTTAAGAATGTGAAATGTCAGAATAATAGTAGAGAGAATGATTTATTTCAGCTTTTATTTCTTTCATCACATTCCCAGTGGGTCAGAAGTTTACATACACTCAATTAGTATTTGGTAGCATTGCCTTTCAATTGTTTAACTTGGGACAAACGTTTCGGGTAGCCTTCCACAAGCTTCCCACAATAAGTTTTTGTGAATTGTGGCCCATTCCTCTTGACAGAGCTGGTGTAACTGAGTCAGGTTTGTAGGCCTCCTTGCTCACACACGCTTCTTCAGTTCTGCCCACACATTTTCGATGGGATTAAGGTCAGGGCTTTGTGATGGCCACTCCAATACCTTGACTTTGTTGTCCTTAAGACTTTGTTGTCCATTGTCCAATGGCATACAACTTTGGATGTATGCCATTGTTCATTTGGAAGACCCATTTGTGACCAAGCTTTAACTTCATGACTGATGTCTTGTCAAGGCTGTAGGTAACTGGTGAAAGGAGTCAGGCGTTGGAGAATTGAGATGCGTGGACAAGGTATTTAATTCAAGATAACACCAGTATAAACACAATACTATGGTGCTGGAAAAATACCGGTACAAGGAAATAAACGGGAGTAATAACAAAACCCGGCAACAATATACCAGCCGTCAGATACAGCCTTACAATAAAACAAACACGCACACAAACATGGGGGAAACCAGAGGGTTAAATAATGAACATGTAATGGGGGAATTGAAACCAGGTGTGAAATAAACCAAAGACAAAACAAATGGAAAATGAAAAGTGGATCGGTGACGGCTAGAAGGCCGGTGACGTCGACCGCCGAACGCCGCCCGAACAAGGAGAGGGACCGACTCCGGCGGAAGTCGTGACTTGTCTTGAGATGTTGCTTTGCAGAACTTTCCGTCCTCATGATGCCATCTATTTTGTAAAGTGCCCAGGTCCCTCCTGCAGCAAAGCACCCCCGTGCTGCCACCCCCGTGCTTCACGGTTGGGATGGTGTTCTTCGGCTTGCAAGCCTCCCCCTTTTTCCTCCAAACATAACGATGGTCATTATGGCCAAACAGTTCTATTTTTGTTTCATCAGACCAGAGGACATTTCTCCAAAAAGTACAATCTTTTTCCCCATGTGCAGTTGCAAACCGTAGTCTGGCTTTTTAATGGCGGTTTTGGAGCAGTGGCTTCTTCCTTGCTGAGCGGCCTTTCAGGTTATGTCGATATAGGACTCGTTTTACTGTGGATATAGATACTTTTATACCTGTTTCCTCCAGCATCTTCACAAGGTCCTTTGCTGTTGTTCTGGGATTGATTTGCACTTTCACACCAAAGTACGTTCATCTCTAGGAGACAGAACGCGTCTCCTTCCTGAGCGGTATGACGGCTGCGTGGTCCCATGGTGTTTATACTTGGGTACTATTGTTTGTACAGATGAACGTGGTACCTTCAGGTGTTTGGAAATTGCTCCCAAGGATGAACCAGACTTGTGGAGGTCTACAATTTTTTTTCTGAGGTCTTGGCTGATTTCTTTTGATTTTCCCATGATGTCAAGCAGAGAGGCACTGAGTTTGAAGGTAGGCCTTGAAATACATCCACAGGTACACCTCCAATTGACTCAAATGATGTCAATTAGCCTATCAGAAGCTTCTAAAGCCATGACATCATTTTCTGGAATTTTCCAAGCTGTTTAAAGGCACAGTCAACCTAGTGTATGTAAACTTCTGATCCACTGGCATTGTGATACCGTGAATTATAAGTGAAATAATCTGTCTTACTTGTGTCATGCACAAAGTAGATGTCCTAACCGACTTGCCAAAAGTTTGGAGTGGTTGAACAACGAGTTTTAAAATGACTCTAACCTAAGTGGATGTAAACCTCCGACTTCAACTGTACACACACACACATATATATATATAGACAGAGAGAGAGAGAGAGAGAGAGAGAGAGAGAGAGAGAGAGAGAGAGAGACAGAGAGAGAGAGAGAGAGAGAGAGAGAGAGAGAGAGAGACAGAGAGAGAGAGAGAGAGAGAGAGAGAGAGAGAGAGACAGAGAGAGAGAGAGAGAGAGAGAGAGAGAGAGAGAGAGAGAGAGAGACACAGAGAGAGACACACAGAGAGAGACAAAGAGAGAGGGGGAGAGAGAGATCACTGAGGCAGTGAGTTATAAATTATGTAAGCGTTTCATCTGTGTTTGGGAAAACCATCTTGAGCAGCAGAAACCCACTGGCCCTCTGTCTTTCTCAAATATTTCTCCCTTTGCTGTTCCTCTCTAAGACCATTCATTCATAATCGGGTAAACCTTTTAGAAATTACAGCTCTTTGTTTTTACAGGAGCAAAAGTGATGGGACAAAATTCACCTGTATGTGTATTCAAGTAGTAAAAAGTGAAGTATTTGGTTCCATATTCATAGCACATGAATTATGTAAGCGTTTCATCTGTGTTTGGGCAAACCTCCATCCTCTCCTCTCCTCTCCTCTCCTCTCCTCTCCTCTCCTCTCCTCTCCTCTCCTCTCCTCTCCTCTCCTCTCCTCTCCTCTCCTCTCCTCTCCTCTCCTCTCCTCTCCTCTCCTCTCCTCTCCCCTCCTCTCCTCTCCTCTCCTCTCCTCTCTTGTAACAGTCTCCAGTCCATATTCAGAGAGGAGTTCCTTCCACTGAGGAGAGACTCAGCTATAATCCATCTCAGTATTATTCTCCCCCAGGTAAACAAACCTTAATATGAAGATAATAATGATGAATGAAAAGGCTCGGGGTGCTTGGAGATTATATTGCGTACTGTGGTAATGAAGAAAATATCATTTTAAGGAAATGTCCAACAGGTGGCATATGAAACATGTCATATTTGTCTGTCTGTTTTACCATGCCATCATCTACCCATTATCTACCCATTATCTACCCATTATCTACCCGTTATCTACCCATTATCTACCCATTATCTACCCATTACCTACCCGTTATCTACCCATTATCTACCTGTTATCTACCCATTATCTACCCATTATCGTCCCATTATCTACCCGTTATCTACCCATTATCTACCCGTTATCTACCCGTTATCTACCCATTATCTACCCGTTATCTACCCATTATCTACCCGTTATCTACCCGTTATCTACCCGTTATCTACCCATTATCTACCCGTTATCTACCCGTTATCTACCTGTTATCTACCCATTGTCTACCCGTTATCTACCCATTATGTACCAGTTATCTACCCATTATCTACCCATTATCTACCCGTTATCTACCCATTATGTACCCGTTATCTGCCCATTATGTACCCGTTATCTACCCATTATCTACCCATTATCGTCCCGTTATCTACCCGTTATCTACCCGTTATCTACCCATTATCTACCCATTATCGTCCCATTATCGTCCCATTATCTACCCGTTATCTACCCGTTATCTACCCATTATGTACCCGTTATCTACCCATTATCTACCCGTTATCTACCCATTATGTACCCGTTATCTACCCATTATGTACCCGTTATGTACCCGTTATCTACCCATTATCTACCCATTATCTACCCGTTATCTACCCATTATCTACCCGTTATCTACCCGTTATCTACCCGTTATCTACCCGTTATCTACCCGTTATCTACCCATTATCTACCCGTTATCTACCCATTATCTACCCATTATGTACCCGTTATCTACCCATTATGTACCCGTTTTCTACCCATTATGTACCCATTATCTACCTGTTATCTACCCATTATCTACCCATTATCTACCCATTATGTACCAGTTATCTACCCATTATCTACCCATTATCTACCCGTTATCTATCCATTATGTACCCGTTATCTACCCATTATGTACCCGTTATCTACCCATTATCTACCCATTATCGTCCCATTATCTACCCGTTATCTACCCGTTATCTACCCATTATCTACCCATTATCGTCCCATTATCGTCCCATTATCTACCCGTTATCTACCCGTTATCTACCCGTTATCTACCCATTATGTACCCGTTATCTACCCATTATCTACCCGTTATCTACCCATTATGTACCCGTTATCTACCCATTATGTACCCGTTATCTACCCGTTATCTACCCATTATCTACCCATTATCTACCCGTTATCTACCCATTATGTACCCGTTATTTACCCATTATCGTCCCACTCTACTACCATACTAGATCAGTACATTCTAGGTCAGTACTTTCTACCATTCTAGTTCAGTCCATTCTACCATAGTACCTTCAACTATTGCAGTTCAGTACATTCTATCATTCTAGTTCAGTACATTCTACTATTGTAGTTCAGTACATTCTATCATTCTAGTTCAGTACATTCTATTATTGTAGTTCAGTACATTCTACTATTGTAGTTCAGTACATTCTATCATTCTAGTTCAGTACATTCTATTATTGTAGTTCAGTACATTCTACTATTGTGGTTCAGTACATTCTACTATTGTAGTTCAGTACATTCTATTATTGTAGTTCAGTACATTCTATTATTGTAGTTCAGTACATTCTATCATTCTAGTTCAGTACATTCTATTATTGTAGTTCAGTACATTCTACTATTGTAGTTCAGTATATTCTATTATTGTAGTTCAGTACATTCTACTATTGTGGTTCAGTACATTCTACTATTGTGGTTCAGTACATTCTACCATTCTAGTTCAGTACATTCTATCATTCTAGTTCAGTACATTCTATTATTGTAGTTCAGTACATTCTACTATTGTAGTTCAGTACATTCTACCATTCTAGTTCATTCTATTCTCCTATTCCAATTCACTCTGACATGTTACCATGGTAACCCCATTACCACCAGACAAGAAGGTATGACCATTCTGAAAGGTGGGTTTAGGGGGGGGGCAGCTGCTGACAGGTGGGTTTAGGGGGGGGCAGCTGCTGACAGGTGGATTTGGGGGGGCAGGTAGGTTTGTGGGGGGCAGGTGGGTTTAGGGGGGGCAGGTGGGTTTAGGGGGGGCAGGTGGGTTTAGGGGGGCAGGTAGGTTTAGGGGGAGCAGGTGGGTTTAGGGGGGGGCAGCTGCTGACAGGTGGGTTTAGGGGGGCAGCTGCTGACAGGTGGATTTGGGGGGGCAGGTGGGTTTGGGGGGCAGGTGGGTTTAGGGGGGGCAGGTGGGTTTAGGGGGGGCAGGTGGGTTTAGGGGGGCAGGTGGGTTTAGGGGGGGCAGGTGGGATTAGGGGGGCAGGTGGGTTTAGGGGGGGCAGGTGGGTTTAGGGGGGCAGGTGGGTTAAGGGGGGGCAGGTGGGTTTAGGGGGGGCAGGTGGGTTTAGTGGGGGGCAGGTAGGTTAAGGGGGGGCAGGTGGGTTTAGGGGGGGGCAGGTGGGTTTAGGGGGGGCAGGTGGGTTTAGTGGGGGGCAGGTAGGTTAAGGGGGGCAGGTGGGTTTAGGGGGGGCAGGTGGGTTTAGGGGGGGCAGGTGGGTTTAGGGGGGGCAGGTGGGTTTAGGGGGGCAGGTGGGTTTAGGGGGGGGCAGCTGCTGACAGGTGGGTTTAGGGGGGCAGCTGCTGACAGGTGGATTTGGGGGGGCAGGTGGGTTTGGGGGGGCAGGTGGGTTTAGGGGGGGCAGGTGGGTTTAGGGGGGGCAGGTGGGTTTAGGGGGGGCAGGTGGGTTTAGGGGGGGCAGGTAGGTTTAGGGGGGAGCAGGTGGGTTTAGGGGGGGCAGCTGCTGACAGGTGGGTTTAGGGGGGCAGCTGCTGACAGGTGGATTTGGGGGGGCAGGTGGGTTTGGGGGGGCAGGTGGGTTTAGGGGGGCAGGTGGGTTTAGGGGGGGGCAGGTGGGTTTAGGGGGGGCAGGTGGGTTTAGGGGGGGCAGGTGGGATTAGGGGGGGCAGGTGGGTTTAGGGGGGGCAGGTGGGTTTAGGGGGGGCAGGTGGGTTAAGGGGGGGGCAGGTGGGTTTAGGGGGGGCAGGTGGGTTTAGTGGGGGGCAGGTAGGTTAAGGGGGGGCAGGTGGGTTTAGGGGGGGCAGGTGGGTTTAGGGGGGGCAGGTGGGTTTAGTGGGGGGCAGGTAGGTTAAGGGGGGGCAGGTGGGTTTAGGGGGGGCAGGTGGGTTTAGGGGGGGCAGGTGGGTTTAGGGGGGGCAGGTGGGTTTAGGGGGGCAGGTGGGTTTAGGGGGGGCAGGTAGGTTAAGGGGGGGCAGGTGGGTTTAGGGGGGGCAGCTGCTGACAGGTTCTGACAGGTGGGTGTGTCTTGGTGGTGGCAAGGAAACACCCACATCAAACCACACCCCCAAGCTAACTCCCGTTTGGCTTCCATCAGCATTTCTTCCATCATGGCCTCCAGCGCTGGTTGAGGGGAAAAAACACTGGAGACAAATCACTTCCTGTTTAACACGTACGGACCCAGAACTTAAGCATTTGACCCAATTAGACTTTAGTTCTGGGTTAACTAAAAATGAAGGCAATAATAATGACAACGCCAGGGAACAAATGACACGCATAGACCTTATTATGATTAGTGGTACAGTATCAGTACTGTATATTAGAGGATAGAGGGGGGCTGGTAGACAGTATCAGTACTGTATATTAGAGGATAGATGGGGCTGGTAGACAGTATCAGTACTGTATATTAGAGGATAGAGGGGGGCTGGTAGACAGTATCAGTACTGTATATTAGAGGATAGAGGGGGGCTGGTAGACAGTATCAGTACTGTATATTAGAGGATAGAGGGGGGCTGGTAGACAGTATCAGTACTGTATATTAGAGGATAGAGGGGGGCTGGTAGACAGTATCAGTACTGTATATTAGAGGATAGAGGGGGGGCTGGTAGACAGTATCAGTACTGTATATTAGAGGATAGAGGGGGGGCTGGTAGACAGTATCAGTACTGTATATTAGAGGATAGAGGGGGCTGGTAGACAGTATCAGTACTGTATATTAGAGGATAGAGGGGGGCTGGTAGACAGTATCAGTACTGTATATTAGAGGATAGATGGGGCTGGTAGACAGTATCAGTACTGTATATTAGAGGATAGAGGGGGCTGGTAGACAGTATCAGTACTGTATATTAGAGGATAGATGGGGCTGGTAGACAGTATCAGTACTGTATATTAGAGGATAGAGGGGGGCTGGTAGACAGTATCAGTACTGTATATTAGAGGATAGAGGGGGGCTGGTAGACAGTATCAGTACTGTATATTAGAGGATAGAGGGGGGCTGGTAGACAGTATCAGTACTGTATATTAGAGGATAGAGGGGGGCTGGTAGACAGTATCAGTACTGTATATTAGAGGATAGAGGGGGGCTGGTAGACAGTATCAGTACTGTATATTAGAGGATAGAGGGGGGCTGGTAGACAGTATCAGTACTGTATATTAGAGGATAGAGGGGGCTGGTAGACAGTATCAGTACTGTATATTAGAGGATAGAGGGGGGCTGGTAGACAGTATCAGTACTGTATATTAGAGGATAGAGGGGGGCTGGTAGACAGTATCAGTACTGTATATTAGAGGATAGAGAGGGGGCTGGTAGACAGTATCAGTACTGTATATTAGAGGATAGAGGGGGGGCTGGTAGACAGTATCAGTACTGTATATTAGAGGATAGAGAGGGGGCTGGTAGACAGTATCAGTACTGTATATTAGAGGATAGAGGGGGCTGGTAGACAGTATCAGTACTGTATATTAGAGGATAGAGGGGGCTGGTAGACAGTATCAGTACTGTATATTAGAGGATAGAGGGGGCTGGTAGACAGTATCAGTACTGTATATTAGAGGATAGAGGGGGGGCTGGTAGACAGTATCAGTACTGTATATTAGAGGATAGAGGGGGCTGGTAGACAGTATCAGTACTGTATATTAGAGGATAGAGGGGGGCTGGTAGACAGTATCAGTACTGTATATTAGAGGATAGAGAGGGGCTGGTAGACAGTATCAGTACTGTATATTAGAGGATAGAGGGGGGCTGGTAGACAGTATCAGTACTGTATATTAGAGGATAGAGCGGGGCTGGTAGACAGTATCAGTACTGTATATTAGAGGATAGAGGGGGGCTGGTAGACAGTATCAGTACTGTATATTAGAGGATAGAGGGGGCTGGTAGACAGTATCAGTACTGTATATTAGAGGATAGAGGGGGGCTGGTAGACAGTATCAGTACTGTATATTAGAGGATAGAGGGGGGCTGGTAGACAGTATCAGTACTGTATATTAGAGGATAGAGGGGGGCTGGTAGACAGTATCAGTACTGTATATTAGAGGATAGAGGGGGCTGGTAGACAGTATCAGTACTGTATATTAGAGGATAGAGGTGGGCTGGTAGACAGTATCAGTACTGTATATTAGAGGATAGAGGGGGGCTGGTAGACAGTATCAGTACTGTATATTAGAGGATAGAGGGGGCTGGTAGACAGTATCAGTACTATACAGTATCAGTACTGTATATTAGAGGATAGAGGGGGCTGGTAGACAGTATCAGTACTGTATTTTAGAGGATAGAGGGGGGGCTGGTAGACAGTATCAGTACTGTATATTAGAGGATAGAGGGGGGGCTGGTAGACAGTATCAGTACTGTATATTAGAGGATAGAGGGGGGCTGGTAGACAGTATCAGTACTGTATATTAGAGGATAGAGGGGGCTGGTAGACAGTATCAGTACTGTATATTAGAGGATAGAGGGGGGGCTGGTAGACAGTATCAGTACTGTATATTAGAGGATAGAGGGGGGCTGGTAGACAGTATCAGTACTGTATATTAGAGGATAGAGGGGGGCTGGTAGACAGTATCAGTACTGTATATTAGAGGATAGATGGGGCTGGTAGACAGTATCAGTACTGTATATTAGAGGATAGAGGGGGGCTGGTAGACAGTATCAGTACTGTATATTAGAGGATAGAGGGGGGCTGGTAGACAGTATCAGTACTGTATATTAGAGGATAGAGGGGGCTGGTAGACAGTATCAGTACTGTATATTAGAGGATAGAGGGGGGCTGGTAGACAGTATCAGTACTGTATATTAGAGGATAGATGGGGCTGGTAGACAGTATCAGTACTGTATATTAGAGGATAGAGGGGGGCTGGTAGACAGTATCAGTACTGTATATTAGAGGATAGAGGGGGCTGGTAGACAGTATCAGTACTGTATATTAGAGGATAGAGGGGGCTGGTAGACAGTATCAGTACTGTATATTAGAGGATAGAGGGGGGCTGGTAGACAGTATCAGTACTGTATATTAGAGGATAGAGGGGGGGCTGGTAGACAGTATCAGTACTGTATATTAGAGGATAGAGGGGGCTGGTAGACAGTATCAGTACTGTATATTAGAGGATAGAGGGGGCTGGTAGACAGTATCAGTACTGTATATTAGAGGATAGAGGGGGCTGGTAGACAGTATCAGTACTGTATATTAGAGGATAGAGGGGGCTGGTAGACAGTATCAGTACTGAATATTAGAGGATAGAGGGGGGCTGGTAGACAGTATCAGTACTGTATATTAGAGGATAGAGGGGGGCTGGTAGACAGTATCAGTACTGTATATTAGAGGATAGAGGGGGCTGGTAGACAGTATCAGTACTGTATATTAGAGGATAGAGGGGTGCTGGTAGACAGTATCAGTACTGTATATTAGAGGATAGAGGGGGGCTGGTAGACAGTATCAGTACTGTATATTAGAGGATAGAGGGGGCTGGTAGACAGTATCTGTACTGTATATTATAGGAAAGAGGGGGGGCTGGTAGACAGTATCAGTACTGTATATTAGAGGATAGAGGGGGCTGGTAGACAGTATCAGTACTGTATATTAGAGGATAGAGGGGGGCTGGTAGACAGTATCAGTACTGTATATTAGAGGATAGAGGGGGGCTGGTAGACAGTATCAGTACTGTATATTAGAGGATAGAGGGGGCTGGTAGACAGTATCAGTACTGTATATTAGAGGATAGAGGGGGCTGGTAGACAGTATCAGTACTGTATATTAGAGGATAGATGGGGGCTGGTAGACAGTATCAGTACTGTATATTAGAGGATAGAGGGGGGCTGGTAGACAGTATCAGTACTGTATATTAGAGGATAGGGGGGCTGGTAGACAGTATCAGTACTGTATATTAGAGGATAGAGGGGGGCTGGTAGACAGTATCAGTACTGTATATTAGAGGATAGAGGGGGGCTGGTAGACAGTATCAGTACTGTATATTAGAGGATAGAGGGGGCTGGTAGACAGTATCAGTACTGTATATTAGAGGATAGAGGGGGGCTGGTAGACAGTATCAGTACTGTATATTAGAGGATAGAGGGGGCTGGTAGACAGTATCAGTACTGTATATTAGAGGATAGAGGGGGCTGGTAGACAGTGGTATAGCAGATGGTTTTCAAAAAATGTAATAATATCCATAAAATCACTATTTTTAAAACAAGCCATAGAAAGTTGGTTGTATTTTCAGTTTAATCCACCAGAAAGACAGAACAAATAATACAACAAATATTATGGTTAAACTCAAATATATATTAACTGATAAAAAAACTACTTAAAAAAAAATAGGTTTTTAAGGTAATCTTAAAATAACACATATGGAATCATGTAGTAACCAAAAAAAGTGTTAAACAAATCAAAAAAAATAAAATGTCTTCAAAGTAGTCATGCTTTCACTTGATGACAGCTTTGCACACTATTGGAATTCTCTCAACCAGCTTTATGAGGTAGTCACCTGGAATGCGTTTCAATTAACAGGTGTGCCTTGTTAAAAGTGAATTAATTTATTTCCTTCTTAATGCATTTGAGCCAATCAGTTGTGTTGTGACAAGGTAGGGGTGGTATACAGAAGATAGCCCTATTTAGTAAAATACCAAGTTCATATTATGGCAAGAACAGCTCAAATAAGCAAAGATAAACTACAGTCCATCATTACTTTAAGACGTGAAGGTCAGTCAATCCAGAATTTTGAAAGTTTCTTCAAGTGCAGTCGCAAAAACCATCAAGCGCTATGATGAAACTGGCTCTCATGAGGACCGCCACAGGAACGGAAGAACCAGAGTTACTTCTGCTGCAGAGGATAAGTTCATTACAGTTAACTGCACCTCAGATTGCAGCCCAAATAAATGCTTCACAGAGTTCAAGTAACAGACACATCTCAACATCAAATGTTCAGAGGAGACTGTGTGAATCAGGCCTTCATGGTCAAATTGCTGCAAAGAAACCACTACTAAAGGACACCAATAATAAGAAGAGACTTGCTTGGGCCAAGAAACACGAGCAATGGACATTAGACCGGTGGAAATCTGTCCTTTGGTCTGATGTGTCCAAATTTGAGATTTTTGTTCCAACCGCCGTGTCTTTGTGAGACGCGGAGCAGGTGAATGGATGATCTCCGCATGTGTGGTTCCCACCGTGAAGCATGGAGGAGGAGGTGTGATGGTGCTTTGCTGGTGACCCTGTCAGTGATTTATTTAGAATTCAAGGCACACTTAACCAGCATGGCTACCACAGCATTCTGCAGCGATACGCCATCTCATCTGGTTTGCACTTAGTGGGACTATCATTTGTTATTCAACAGGACAATGACAACAAGGAGAGCGATGGAGTGCTGCATCAGATGACCTGGCCTCTACAATCACCCGACTTCAACCCAGTTGAGATGTATGGGGTGTGTTGGACCGCAGAGTGAAGGAAAAGCATACAACTGTGTCCCCAAAATGTTGACTGGTACTGTGTGTGTATGTACACACACACACACACACACACACACACACACACACACACAAAATATATATATATATGGAGGATTGTAAATGATGCAGACAGTTACATTGATGGATGCTACAGTCTACTAGGTACTAAAGCTGATCTACCTCATGTATGAATCTGTTATTCAATGCGTTTCTACGGGATAACAGCAGTATTAAGGCCAAATTCAGTATGTCATCAAAAAACATTTTCAGATTTGTTTATATACCTACAGGGTTCCTAAAATTCTAAATCAAATAGCTGAATTAACTTTGGTATGATGATCTTTAAACAATTCCATATGTTAGTTTAGTTGTAATCTCGCGTTGCCATACTTCCAAAATCACGTCGCTGTCACGCCTCCCTTGACGGTCTGGGTACGGTCTAGCGTGTCCCGTGTAGCTCAGTGTGGTAGAGCATGGTGTTTGCAACGCCAGGGCTGTGGGTTCGATTCCCACAGGGGACCAATACGGGGGGGGAAAAAAATGTATGAAATGTATGTATTCACTACTGTAAGTCGCTCTGGATAAGAAGGTCTGCTAAAATGTAAAATCATTTTTTATTGTTAAAATGGGTTGAACGGTCCGCTGGCTCTGTGGCAAGATTTTGATTGGATGTTACATTTCAAGAACCCTCCCCCCACACGCCCATTGGTGCACCGTGTTGTTCCCTGTTTTCAGACCCGGGAAGGACACATTTTGCAGAGAGTTGTTCCAATGTTTGCAACATTGCAGAAAATGGAAGAAAACCTGGAGAAAAAACATAATTCTGTTTTGTCAGTGTACTATATATAGAAAACATGATCAACATATTTTTATGGGGTTGAAAAATAAATAAATATATAAAATATATATATTATTCAGGGATTTCCCGGCCATCCTCACCATAAACTGTAAAAATAATCGTCACACACTGTTGCACGTACGACACTAATCTAGTGAATAAATTATATAATAACGTCTCTACTATAAAACCCATAAAATAAATGGGATGGGTGGTGGGGGGGCTCAGACTGGCCTCTGCCTGGGTCCTCCAAATCACTAAGACCGCCCCTGGTTTTGTGAGAGCAACCATTTTGTGAGGTTTTGATGAATTGTTTGGGGTGTGATTGGATTGTGGCTAGATGGTATACAGCTTGGGTGGTACAGTAAAGATGTAAAAATGTATACCTTTGCATGCTTGAGTTGCGTCAGTCAGAATTAAAGCTAACCTTAACCTAATTATCCTAACCTTAACCTAATTATCCTAACCTTAACCCAATTATCCTAACCTTAACCCAATTCTCCTAACCTTAACCTAATTATCCTAACCTTAACCCAATTATCCTAACCTTAACCCAATTCACCTAACCTTAACCTAATTATCCTAACCTTAACCTAATTATCCTAACCTTAACCTAATTATCCTAACCTTAACCCAATTCTCCTAACCTTAACCCAATTATCCTAACCTTAACCCAATTATCCTAACCTTAACCCAATTATCCTAACCGGCTATGAAAAGTAAATTCTGTCCGTAGCAGCTTACCGTCTAGTCGAGAGGTATGTTTTGTTCCTGTACGTTTATTTGTTTGACAATATTCATAATGTTGTATTATTTTATTAAGTTACGCCACTGCAATAATGTATTTAGTTTTCAGTTGGTTGTGTTTTGAGTAAAGTATTTACTATGGGCGTATCACTGTCAGACATGCAGTACCTTGATGGGTGGAGTAAACACCTACTATTAAGTGTTGATACATGGCTCAGTAAGTAAGCCACTGGGCCCTATTGGCTATGCTAAAGAATGTGTAAGCAGGAAATACTGTTTCGACTTAGAAAGAGAATTGGCTGGGTTCTTTGCCTGAGAGAATATTACAGAGATTGGCCCAGCACACTGCAGGATGCAATCTGTTTCCTGCTAAAACAGATGGACTTACTGTACCTAAAGGCGGTCATAGTGATTTGGAGGCCCCAGGCAGAAGCCAGTCTGAGGGTTTTATAGTAAAGATATAATTACATTATAGAAATGATTTTACCTTGTTAATGTGCTATGAACACAACCGGTCGTGATGTTTTCATCTGATTGTCAAACAAAATCACTTAAAAAAAATAGCTTACCTTCACACATTTCCTCCAGAATTATTCCAGCATTCGAACAGTGAACTGTGAACGCGACAACTTTCCTACAATTCGGAAGTGGCTGAAACGATCTCTCCAGAGAAATCGTCCGATGCGACCGAAACAGCGCCCCTCTGTGTTACTATACGTAACCCATGTATCTGATGACGTCTTGCCAAAAAGAGTAATGACACGTCAGCATCAACACAGTTCGTGTCCTCTGCTTCAACGATGATGATGATGGTGACAGTAGAATCAGCAGCACCTGTCTTCTTTTTTTTTACTAAAGAAATGGATATTGTATCCCCCTACAGTCTAAGGGCACTGGGCTTGGTTTCTACCGAGCTAGCCTTGTGGAGAACCAGGCATCCCTCCTAAGGGTTAGCCTGGGGAAGTTCATGGCCGAAAAAAACCCCAGCTAAATGGGGAGGTGACTCTGTAAATCAGTGACACCTCGCTACATGTCAAACCAATTAAATGCCACGCTTAGTGCTCTCTAGATTAGTGGCCCTGTCACATCCTGACCAGTATAAAGGGTTATTTGTTATTGTAGTTTGGTCAGGACGTGACAGTGGGGGTGTTTGTTTTGAGTGTTCCGGGGTTTTTGGTTTAGGTTCTAGGTTAGTGTATTTCTATGTTAGATCTAGGTTGTTTAGTTCTATGTTTAGTTTATTGGGATTGGCCTTCAATTGGAGGCAGCTGTTCCTCGTTGCCTCTGATTGAAGGTCCTTGTATAGGGTTGTGTTTGTAATGGGAATTGTGGGTAGTTGTCTCCTGTTTAGTGTCTGTTCACATGACAGGACTGTTAGTGTCGTTTATTGGTTTTGTATACGTGTTTTGTTTGTTTTACCTTCTTTTAACTATTAAAGAAGATGAGTACACACGTTCCCGCTGCGTTTTGGTCCAATCATTACGACGCCCGTTACAGGCGCAGGTCCAACAGAGCATAATAATTACTTTTTTACAGTCTATGGTGAGGATGGCCGGGAAATCACCCCATCAAAATGTTGACATTGATTTTGTCTATTGAGCACACTGACAACACAATTATATTTTTCCTTCAGTTTATTATATTTTTTTCTCCTCCATTTTCTGCAATGATGCAAACATTGGAACAATTCTCTCCCCAAGATATGTCCTTCCTGGTCTAAAATCAGTGAGGAACATAACACGTAGGTTTAGAGCTTGACGTAGTCACCTCATACAAGTACTTGGGAGTATGGCTAGATGGTACAATGTCCATCTCTCAGCACATATCTAATCTGCAGGCTAAAGTTAAATCTAGACTTGGTTTCCTCTATCGTAAATCGCTCCTTTTTCACCCCAGATGCCAAACTAACCCTGATTCAGATGACCATCCTACCCATGCTAGATTACGGAGACGTAATTTATAGATCGGCAGGTAAGGGTACTCTTGAGCGGCTAGATGTTCTTTACCATTCGGCCTTCAGATTTGCCACCAATGCTCCTTATAGGACACATCACTGCACTCTATACCCCTCTGTAAACGGGTCATCTCTGTATATCCGTCGCAAGACCCACTGGTTGATGCTTATTTATAAAACCCTCTTAGGCCTCACTCCCCCCTATCTGAGATATCTACTGCAGCCCTCATCCTCCACATACAGCACCCGTTCACACCCCCCTATCTGAGATATCTACTGCAGCCCTCATCCTCCACATACAACACCCGTTCACTCCCCCCTATCTGAGATATCTACTGCAGCCCTCATCCTCCACATACAACACCCGTTCACTCCCCCCTATCTGAGATATCTACTGCAGCCATTATCCTCCACATACAACACCCGTTCTGCCAGTCACATTCTGTTAAAGGTCCCCAAAACACACACATCCCTGGGTCGCTCCTCTTTTCAGTTCGCTGCAGCTAGCGACTGGAACGAGCTGCAACAAACACTCAAACTGGACAGTTTTATCTCCATCTCTTCATTCAAAGACTCAATCATGGACACTCTGACAGTTGTGGCTGCTTTGCGTGATGTATTGTTGCCTCTACCTTCTTGGCCTTTGTGCTGTTGTCTGTGGCCAATAATGTTTGTACCATGTTTGTTGCTACCATGCTGTGTTGTTATGTTGTGCTGCTACCATGCTGTGTTGTTATGTTGTGTTGCTACCATGTTGTGTTGCTACCATGCTGTGTTGTTATGTTGTGTTGCTACCATGTTGTGCTGCTACCATGTTGTGTTGTTATGTTGTGTTGCTACCATGCTGTGTTGTTATGTTGTGTTGCTACCATGTTGTGCTGCTACCATGTTGTGTTGTTATGTTGTGCTGCTACCATGTTGTGTTGTTATGTTGTGCTCCTACCATGTTGTGCTGCTACCATGTTGTGTTGTTATGTTGTGCTCCTACCATGTTGTGCTGCTACCATGTTGTTATTCTACCATGTTGTGCTTCTACCATGTTGTGTTGCTACCATGTTGTGTTGCTACCATGTTGTGTTTCTACCATGTTGTGTTGCTACCATGTTGTGTTGCTACCATGTTGTGCTGCTACCATGTTGTGTTGTTATGTTGTGCTCCTACCATGTTGTGTTGTTATGTTGTGCTGCTACCATGTTGTTATTCTACCATGTTGTGCTGCTACCATGTTGTTATTCTACCATGTTGTGCTCCTACCATGTTGTTATTCTACCATGTTGTGCTGCTACCATGTTGTTATTCTACCATGTTGTGCTTCTACCATGTTGTGTTTCTACCATGTTGTGCTGCTACCATGTTGTGCTCCTACCATGTTGTGTTGTTGTCTTAGGTCTCTCTTTATGTAGCGCCGTGATGTGTTTTTTGTCCTATATATTTATATATATATATATCTATATATTTTATTTATTTTTAATCCCAGGCCCCGCAGGAGGCCTTTTGGTAGGCCGTCATTGTAAATAAAAATGTGTTGCCTAGTTAAAAAAAAAATAAAAAAATGTAACCTTTATTTAAGTAGCATCAACGAGTGTGGGGGGGGAGAGTTATTGAAATGTAATATCCACATCGTGTCACTGGGAGCCCGTCGTTTTTGCAAAAACATTCTCCAGACCTCCAAGAGAGGCGTGACGGCAACGGGAATTTAAACGCATGGCAACGGGAGACTACTAAGTTAACACGTGTTTAAAGATGGAAACTAAGGATAACAACAAGGATCATTTAACTATTTCATTTGGAATTGTAGGACCTCTGTAGGTATTTTTATTTATTTTTATCGAAAAAAGTTTGATGAATGAATGCGTCCTTACTGCTATTAGCCCATAGAAACACATTGAATAACAGATTACTGCTATTAGCCCATAGAAACACATTGAATAACAGATTACTGCTATTAGCCCATAGAAACACATTGAATAACAGATTACTGCTATTAGCCCATAGAAACACATTGAATAACAGATTACTGCTATTAGCCCATAGAAACACATTGAATAACAGATTACTGCTGTTAGCCCATAGAAACACATTGAATAACAGATTACTGCTATTAGCCCATAGAAACACATTGAATAACAGATTTCTTTCTGAAGGCACCGTATGTTTTGAGGTGTCTGTCCTATATTGGAGAGATACATAATAAATAAATATTTTACAATGTAATTACCAGTACAGCTTTTTTACACTTACATCCATTTTTCAGCGCGGTACCGGGTTACCTTCAGATGAGTCTCATATAGCAAAAACAGAGAAGACAATCGTGTTGGTGAGAATCAACATTCCATGGGGTTATATTCATTTTGCCAAATCGGTCATAGGATACAGATGTTTTCTTAAGACAGATTTTAGAGATGCCTCCTGGTCTGAGAAATAATTGTTATATTTTTATATATATATATATATTATTATTATTTGTTATACGCAGGTCATGAGGCCCCCTGATGTGAGGTCTAAGGTCATTTTCTAATCTGCCTGAAGGTAAGTCCGCCAGTGCACACAGCACAGACCTCTAACCTAGACAAGACTAAGTCTACATTCCAAACACTTAAAAAGACACACCCTCTACCCTCAGCCCTCAAATTAAGTGGACGCTTCTGATGACGTATCATGATGTCTGACGAGTGTACACTTGCAGGGCGAGGGGGCGAGGGAGGAAGGAATGAATTTTAAATGGGCCTCCCTTGGACGGAAATTCATCACTCGTTCATCCCGCAATGATTGTGTTTTCAGTGCTTTCTATGCGTTAAGTCAATTATGATTGCATGTCTACTTAAATTAACTATATAAATTATTATTTTTTAATTTCACCTTTATTTAACCAGGTAGGCTAGTTGAGAAAAAGTTCTCATTTACAATTGCGACCTGGCCAAGATAAAGCAAAGCAGTTCGACAACATACAACAACACAGAGTTACACATGGAGTAAAACAAACATACAGTCAATAATACAATAGGAAAAAAAGAAAACAAAAAAGTCTATATTCAGTGAATGCAAATGAGGTAAGTTAAGGCAATAAATAGGCCATGGTGGCGAAGTAATTACAATATAGCAATTAAACACTGGAATGGTAGATGAATGTGCAAGTAGAGATACTGTGGTGCAAAGGAGCAAGGTAAATAAATAAATACAGTAGGGGAAGAGGTAGTTGATTGGGCTAAATTATAGATGGGCTATGTACAGGTGCAGTGATCTGGGAGCTGCTCTGACAGCTGGTGCTTAAAGCAAGTGAGGGAGATATGAGTCTCCAGCTTTAGTGATTTTTGCAGTTCGTTCCAGTCATTGGCAGCAGAGAACTGGAACGAGAGACGGCCAAAGGAGGAATTGGCTTTGGGGGTGACCAGAGAGATATACCTGCTGGAGCGCGTGCCACAGGTGGGAACTGCTATGGTGACCAGTGAGCTGAGATAAGGGGGGACTTTACCTAGCAGGGTCTTGTAGATGACCTGGAGCCAGTGGGTTTGGCGACGAGTATGAAGCGAGGGCCAGCCAACGAGAGCATACAGGTCACAGTGGTGGGTAGTATATGAGGCTTTGGTGACAAAACGGATGGCACTGTGATAGACTGCATCCAGTTTATTGAGTAGGGTATTGGAGGCTATTTTATAGATGACATCGCCAAAGTCGAGGATCGGTAGGATGGTCAGTTTTACGAAAGTATGTTTGGCAGCATGAGTGAAGGATGCTTTGTTACGAAATAGGAAGTGGATTCTAGATTTAATTTTGGATTGGAGATGCTTAATGTGAGACTGGAAGGAGAATTTACAGTCTAACCAGACACCCAGATATTTGTAGTTGTCCACATATTCTAAGTTATTAATATACGCCTACTGTATAACTAGCAAATGAATTAGCTAACTAACATTAGCCTGCCTAGCTACTTCTGAAGAAGGAAAATTTCTTATTTCTACAATTTCCAAAAGTTAACCTAACAAAAACATCATTACTTTTATGAACCGTGTTTGTGCATTAGTAGCACAATTTCTAACTTATTTACACTCGTTTTTACTTACACTTCTATTTTGGCTCCATATTTACGTTGAGTTTTTAAGTTTTGGCGGACAATCATCGTGAATTGAATTATGTGTCGTTTCAGGCCCCGAAGTGAACCTAATTACACTCGCAAACTCCGTTAAAAACGGAGGCTCACGTTACAAACATCCTTTACTTGGCGAATCATTTGGACCGAGGACAAATATGGACGCTGGTATTCCCATAAGGGCATAGGGTTTAGGGCCGAGAGTTTAGGGCCGAAGAATGTCTACTTTGAGTTGAAACTCCGGCTAAGAAGAGGCAGAGACGTTGAGGGTATTTATACGTTCTACAGGTTCCCCATTAATAAATGTCCCAAAGGAAACACTGACCTAAACATTGGTTCCTAACTTGTCACACTTTGCGGTGTCCACCACGGCCTCATCAATAGGCATACACTGTCACACAACCTACATAAATAGATCTTAAATAAACGTGTAAATATTGATTTGGAAATGTGTTTCTAAATGCCTCAGGAGGTAAAGGGAAGTGCACCAATGCGTTTCCAAATACCACAGGTATGCAGACAAACTTATCAATCAAATGTGTAGAATAAATAACTTGAGTAAAAGTATATGAATTACTTGGTTTTAAATAAACGTAAGTATCAAAAGTAAATGTAATTACTCAAATATACTTAAGTATCAAAATAAAATTATAAATAATTTCAATTCTGATATTAAGCAAACCATATGGCACGATTTATTTTATTGCATTTTATTTATGGATTGTCAGGGGCACACTCCAACACTCAGACAAACTAAGCATTTGACAAGTCCGCCAGATCAGAAGCAGTAGGGATTACCAGGGATGTTCTCTTAATAAGTGCATAAATTAGACCATTTTCCTGTCCTGATAAGCATTACAAATGTAATGAGTACTTTTGGGTGTCAGGGAAAATGTATGTAGTAAAAAGTACTGTAATGAAACAGTCAGGGAGCAGGCCTCGAACCCTCGACCTTCTAGCCCGAAGTCCAGCGCGCTAAAAGCATGCAGTACATTATTATAACATTATAAGTTACAGTACATTATTTTCTTTAAGAAAATAAACAAATAAAAAAAAAAAAAAAAAATACAGATACTTAAAATGTATTTACTTAATTTTACTTCACACCACTTTCTATATGAGAGCACATATGTAAATAAAAATAAAAATATATCTCATGGAAAAATAAACATTTCATATCAGTGGGAATGTTGTGGTGGACCGGTTTGATTGACACTGACATCATCCAATAAAAATACGAAGTTTCACCTCAAACAACCAATAGGAGTGGCGTATCGTGAACACAGTGTGAACATCTATGTCGTCCTGGAAACTACAAGGCTAAGCTAGCTATTTCCAAAAAAGGCATATGATAACAGCCAGCTAGCTAGGTTTTTGGTTCTATCTAGTCACCATCTATCTAAACCGGCGTTTCAAATCCCCCCTTTTTTTCAGTATAATATGGTGATTTCATCAAACAAAAACGGACAGTTACGGCCTATCAGCTAAATTCACAGGTAAGAAGACCAGCGGGGGATCTGAGATGCTCATTATGCCAGCGTTTTAATTAGCTTCGCCAACTAGCCTGTTTTGTCGGCTAACGGTAGCTAAGCTAGCTATGTTGGCTACACTTCTCTGACCTAAAATCTGGAATAGGGGCACGGCCTGACAATAAAATAACTCATGTTTAACGTTGTAGCTAAACGTTGAGAAATTGTATATTGATTAGTTACACATTAACGCTTACTTCACAAGCTAACTAACTGGCTAACGTTAGATTACGGAATGTTAGTGTTAGCCACCTTAGTTAGCGGTCTAGCCAAAGTGCCAACTAACTTGGTTGGCTTTGATTGTTCTGTCTCACGGATTCCGTTTTATGTGATACCCTCAATTAGAAGACGATGAAATTATTATTATTATTATTGTTGGTCAGAACCGGTCATAATTGGGGCTGTTGTCTTACATTTTGTCATGGCATTTTAAACTTGGAATGCTTATTAGTTAACTTAGTTAGCCAACTAGTTATACAGTAAATTGGCTGGTTAACTAGCTAGGCTACCTTTTTTTTGTAAGATTTCCATAGTCATTTGCCACTCAGTAACGGTTCACGGGTACCTCTATCAAGAGCTATCTGACTGATCTTTAGTGCCCTTATCAAGAGCTATCTGACGGATCTTTAGTGCCCTTATCAAGAGCTATCTGACGGATCTTTAGTGCCCTTATCAAGAGCTATCTGACTGATCTTTAGTGCCCTTATCAAGAGCTATCTGACGGATCTTTAGTGCCCTTATCAAGAGCTATCTGACGGATCTTTAGTGCCCTTATCAAGAGCTATCTGACTGATCTTTAGTGCCCTTATCAAGAGCTATCTGACGGATCTTTAGTGCCCTTATCAAGAGCTATCTGACGGATCTTTAGTGCCCTTATCAAGAGCTATCTGACTGATCTTTAGTGCCCTTATCAAGAGCTATCTGACTGATCTTTAGTGCCCTTATCAAGAGCTATCTGACGGATCTTTAGTGCCCTTATCAAGAGCTATCTGACGGATCTTTAGTGCCCTTATCAAGAGCTATCTGACGGATCTTTAGTGCCCTTATCAAGAGCTATCTGACGGATCTTTAGTGCCCTTATCAAGAGCTATCTGACTGATCTTTAGTGCCCTTATCAAGAGCTATCTGACTGATCTTTAGTGCCCTTATCAAGAGCTATCTGACTGATCTTTCACTCACGACTGTGGTAAACCATTGATTGTCATCTAGGACCTTGCCATATTTTCCTAAACGACCTAGCTAGTTAACCCAACCAAGCTGGGTTAGTTTTTTACAGTCTGGTACGTTACCTGTGTTTTTAACTGTTTAAACTCTAGTCAACCATCATGTTATCAAACTTGTATCTTTTTGACAGAACGGGTTGGATCAAAGACGTTGTTTTTTAAATGCAGAAGTCATCATTTTAAAATAGTTCCTCTTTATCAAAAACAACTGACACAATGAGATGCAGTCTCTTAATCAACATGATTGCCCATCACAATGCCATACATGAGTTATGTACCATGTTTGTCTTGTCAGAGGGAACTCCTAGACTAGAACAGAATGTATTACATGCTCATAGTGAATATGCATGGTGCCAATGCCAAGTAACTATTGTCCTTGCAACAGCAAGACAAATCAGAGCATCTGTGGATGCAATTAAACGTCACTAGCCGAAACCGCTATCATCTGAGGGGGTTTGATTAATCCCGCCCGGGCCCCTGTATAGGCGTGTTCTACTTCGGCTGAAAGTTGATTGCATTCGATTTGGAAGTGGGCTGCCTCCCGGTCGTGAGCTAAGTTCCCCGTTCAAAGCCCACGGCGAAGTCTGCTCGAAATAAAAGTTTTGTAATTAATCACGTGTAGTAATTAGTAGCATTCGGTGTTTTCCCATGCAAAAAGGATTGCTTTAAAAAAAAAAAAAAACGCTTTTAATCAGAAAATTCAAACCATTTTATTTGATAGAAAACAGATTATGTATGTGTCTGGACGATGCACCATGCTACTTTGTTGACAACATGACCAAAGGGCTCCTCCGCTTTTGCCCTTTTCAAGTGACGCTTCGGTGCTTGTTTCCCCACGGTTCAGCATAATCGAATCCGTCCATTGTCCAGTCGTTCCACAGCGCTGTGAACCGCGGCACATTGAAGCATATGATTGGTCTAGTTATGTAAAGGGCTAAAGGGGATTTGATGCGCGTTTTAAAAGAAACGCCCCTCAACGTTAGAGTGGAGATGAATGGAGAGGGAACGTTCTCCCGCTGAGTTTATACAACTGTAGAAAGAGTAGCACGGTTTTATGTACAATATTGTCAACAAAATTAGGTTGCTGTAACACTCGTTCCTATTGCAGAATGCAACCTTTTGACAGCATAACGTTAATTTAATTCACGCATGTATTAGTCCCCTTGTTCGGTGATTTGTCATTTAGGCTTTGACAACGAAAAGGTAGCAGGCGGAACCTGTAGTATGTTTTAGCAGGGAAGTTTTGGTAAGGTGGCCTGATTTTTAACTATGGAAATAATTTGGTCAAACATTGGGGATCCAGAAGTGGCATTTTAGTGTTGTGGAGATGGTAGGGGGACTCACAACTCATAAATGCATCAAATGTTTTATCTGTAAAGTAAGTTTGTGGCAGAGATCTTAAACTAATAGGCATAAACTACCTGAGTAATGATATATATATTTTTTTTGAAGTTGGGTGATTTTTGAGAAATGAATTGTCATAACAAGAACATTTTCCAACACCCAGCACCTCCTGGGGAGCAAGCAGGATTTTCTTCCAGCCCTATTTTAAAGAGAGTTCACCCAAAATGCTAAATGTTTGTAGCCTTACCTTGAAAGCACTCTATGGACAAAGGGGACTGCAATCTATGATTTGGTTATACACTGCCATCAACCGTTAATATAAACTTTTTCTGTGCAGAGCCTTGGTGTAGTGGTAACATTTCCCGGCACGTGTTGCAGAGAACTTTCCACCTGAGAACCAGGGATCAATCCCTGCTTCCAGCCTTCCTACTGTTCCCCCATTTGCTATCTCCCCATATAATATCATTACTGTCTGAATAAGGTGTCAAACCACCTAAAAAATATTTTAAAAAAAGGTATTAGTGTACTTAAAATATAATCTGCCAAAAATCTCAACAAAGTCGTTGAAATTTTAAGTGTTCATTTAATGTTCAAAGTATCCTGAATACACTTTGGCCCAGTTTCCTGTTTAGAGATAGAATTTAGGCTTGGAAGTGTTTTAACGGTTCATCTTTCCTCTAATGGCCGACGATGTAACATTTCACAAAACGCCACGCAGAGAGGAAGTTCGTTAAGTGCGTCGTTCAGGCGTGTGTGTCGATACTGAATGAAAGCACTGTTCTCGGATCAGCGTTCTCCCTTTCTAATCTGACCTTAACATTTTTAAATGATTCCACAATACTGACGACAGATCAGCTCCTAGAGAGATATTATCACCTATGGATAGAAATATTGAGGCTGCTTATTGTAATACCCTGTCAGGGCCAAAACAGCATCTATTTACCTGGCTCAAAGAGAAGGAATATAATATCTATTGTTTACAGGAAACTCATTCAACAATTTTAGATGAAGTTGTGTAGAAAACAGACTGGTGGAGGTGAAATATGTTTCTCTCATGGGGCAAATAAACTCAAAACGTGTGATGATATTAATTAACAGTAATTTTGATCCGAATGTGCAAATTGTACAAACAGATCCTCAAGGTAGGTGGATGATTTTAAATATGTTATTGAACCATAAACAGATATGGCTTATTAACCTATACGGTCCAAATAATGATCCACGCTTCTTTGAAAATATAATAATTGATCAACCCCACAAGCAATACAAGACTATTATTATGGTGGGAGATTTCAATACGGTCTTAAATACCTCAATGGACCGGAAAGGAAATCACACTACAAACTATCACCCTCATGCTCTTAATGGAAATCATGAATATCATGGATATATTGGAATTAGTGGATAGATGGAGGCTTAATTACCCTGACCTAGTGAGAGATACATGGCGGAGGTTTAATATCCTGACCTAGTGAGATATACATGGAGGAGGTTTAATATCCTGACCTAGTGAGATATACATGGAGGAGGTTTAATATCCTGACCTAGTGAGATATACATGGAGGAGGTTTAATATCCTGACCTAGTGAGATATACATGGAGGAGGTTTAATATCCTGACCTAGTGAGATATACATGGAGGAGGTTTAATATCCTGACCTAGTGAGATATACATGGAGGAGGTTTAATATCCTGACCTAGTGAGATATACATGGCGGAGGTTTAATATCCTGACCTAGTGAGATATACATGGAGGAGGTTTAATATCCTGACCTAGTGAGATATGCATGGCGGAGGTTTAATATCCTGACCTAGTGAGATATGCATGGCGGAGGTTTAATATCCTGACCTAGTGAGATATACATGGAGGAGGTTTAATATCCTGACCTAGTGAGATATACATGGAGGTTTAATATCCTGACCTAGTGAGATATACATGGAGGAGGTTTAATACCCCGACCTAGTGAGATATACATGGAGGTTTAATATCCTGACCTAGTGAGATATACATGGAGGAGGTTTAATATCCTGACCTAGTGAGATATAAATGGAGGAGGTTTAATACCCTGAACTAGTGAGATATACATGGTGGAGGTTTAATATCCTGACCTAGTGGGATATACATGGAGGAGGTTTAATATCCTGACCTAGTGAGATATACATGGAGGAGGTTTAATATCCTGACCTAGTGAGATATACATGGAGGAGGTTTAATACCCTGAACTAGTGAGATATACATGGTGGAGGTTTAATATCCTGACCTAGTGGGATATACATGGAGGAGGTATTAATATCCTGACCTAGTGAGATATACATGGAGGAGGTTTAATATCCTGACCTAGTGAGATATACATGGAGGAGGTTTAATATCCTGACCTAGTGAGATATACATGGAGGAGGTTTAATATCCTGACCTAGTGAGATATACATGGAGGAGGTTTAATATCCTGACCTAGTGAGATATACATGGAGGAGGTTTAATATCCTGACCTAGTGAGATATACATGGAGGAGGTTTAATATCCTGACCTAGTGAGATATACATGGAGGAGGTTTAATATCCTGACCTAGTGAGATATACATGGAGGAGGTTTAATCAAGCTAGTCGTCTTGACTACTTTCTTATGTCATTCTCGTTGGCACCAAAAGTTAAAAAAGTGTTGATAGGGGACAGAATGTGGTCAGACCATCAACTCTTACAGAATTTCCACATGGGCGAGGATATTAGACATGTGATCAAAGTCTATTGTTTTTAACTAGGACAGGAATTTATAGCGTAATGTTTCAGACAACATAAGAACAGCAGATCCTTTATTGTATGGGATACTTTTAAACGTGTCTTTAGAGGCCATGCAATTCAGTACTCGGCTCTAAAACAAAAGCAATTTAGGTCGAAAGAGTCGATTTTTAACAAAGGAAATACAATGTCTAACAGAACAGATAGATAACAATAAGAACGGCACCATAGAGGATCAGAATAAGTTAGAGAAAAAACAAAAAGAAATGGAGGAACTTATTCATTAAATATCCAGTGTAATATATTATTAAAAAAAATAAAGCAAACTGGATGGAATTATTTTTCATCTTCATCAGAAATACAAATGACGGAATCACCCATGATTCACCAAGTTATATTTTGAAAGACGAAGTAAAGTGCTTTGATCATATGTTTATGTTTTTAAGTCTCCTCCATCTCTAACTGAAGATAATTGTATGTATTATTTTTTTCTATTAATAATTTAAAGTTAACAGCTGTACAGAAAGACTCATGTGAAGGCCAAATTACAGAGGAACTTCTTGATGCAATTAAAGCCTTTAAGGCTGGGAAAACTCCAGGGCTGGATGGCATACCAGTGGAGGTATAACCAAACTCCAGGGCTGGATGGCATACCAGTGGAGGTGTAACCAAACTCCAGGGCTGGATGACATACCAGTGGAGGTGTAACCAAACTCCAGGGCTGGATGACATACCAGTGGAGGTACCAAACTCCAGGGATGGATGGCATACCAGTGGAGGTATACCAAACTCCAGGGATGGATGGCATACCAGTGGAGGTATACCACACTCCAGGGCTGGATGGCATACCAGTGGAGGTATACCACACTCCATGGCTGGATGGCATACCAGTGGAGGTATACCAAACTCCAGGGATGGATGGCATACCAGTGGAGGTATACCAAACTCCAGGGATGGATGGTATACCAGTGGAGGTATACCAAACTCCAGGGATGGATGGTATACCAGTGGAGGTATACCAAACTCCAGGGATGGATGGTATACCAGTGGAGGTATAACCATACTCCAGGGCTGGATGGTATACCAGTGGAGGTATACCACACTCCAGGGCTGGATGGCATACCAGTGGAGGTATACCAAACTTTAAACAGTTTGGAAAATTCCAGAAAATGATGTAATGGCTTTAGAAGCTTCTGATAGGCTAATTGACATTTGAGTCAATTGGAGGTGTACCTGTGGATGTATTTCAAGGCCTACCTTCAAACCCAGTGCCTCTTTGCTTGACATCATGGGAAAATCAAAAGAAATCTGCCAAGACCTCCACAAGTCTGGTTCAAGTCTGGAGCAATTTCCAAATGCATGAAGGTACCACGCTCATCTGTACAAACAATAGTACGCAAGTGTAAACACCATGGGACCACGCAGCCGTTATACCGCTCAGGAAGGAGACGCGTTCTGTCTCCTAGAGATGAACGTACTTTGGTGTGAAAGTGTAAATCAATCCCTGAACAACAGCAAAGGACCTTGTGAAGATGCTGGAGGAAACAGGTACAAAAGTATCTATATCCACAGTAAAACGAGTCCTATATCGACATACCCTGAAAGGCCACTCAGCAAGGAAGAAGCCACTGCTCCAAAACTGCCAGAAAAAAGCAAGACTACGGTTTGCAACTGCACATGGGGACAAAGATCGTATTTTTGGCCATAGAACTGTTTGGCATAATGACCATCATTATGTTTTGAGGAAAAAGGGGGATGCTTGCAAGCCGAAGAACACCATCCCAACCGTGAAGCACGGGGGTGGCAGCATCATGTTGTGGGGTGCTTTGCTGGAGGAGGGACTGGTGCACTTCATAAAATAGATGGAATCATGAGGACGGAAAATTATGTGGATATATTGAAGCAACTTCTCAAGACATCAGTCAGGAAGTTAAAGCTTGGTCGCAAATGGGTCTTCCAAATGGACAATGACCCCAAGCATACTTCCAAAGTTGTGGCAAGATGGCTTCAGGACAACAAAGTCAAGGTATTGGAGTGGCCATCACAAAGCCCTGACCTCAATTCCATAGAAAATTTGTGGGCAGAACTGAAAAAGTGTGTGTGAGCAAGGAGGCCTACAAACCTGACTCAGTTACACCAGGTCTGTCAGGAGGAATGGGCCAAAATTCACCCAACTTATTGTGGGAAGCTTGTGGAAGGCTACCCAAAACGTTTGACCCAAGTTAAACAATTTAAAGGCAATTCCTCCACATTCTAATTGAGTGTATGTAAACTTCTGACCCACTGGGAATGTGATGAAAGAAATAAAATAAAATAAAATATTAAATAAATCATTCTCTTTTCTATTATTCTGACATTTCACATTCATAAAATAAAGTGGTGATCTTAACTGACCTAAGACAGGGAATTTTTACCAGGATTAAATATCAGGAATTGTGAAAAACTGAGTTTAAATGTATCTGACTAAGGTGTATGTAAACTTACGACTTCAAATGTATATGCCCACAGGAAGAAATGATGGTGCCTGTAAGTGTGACAGCCTATTTAAAACAAGTTGTTGTTTCGTTTTGCTTAGAATTCGTTTATAATTATTCATTCTCTTTTTAGGCCTTATCAATAATCAATTTAATCTTTCTTATTGACAATTCTCCTTTTTTGAAACCTTTTTTCTTGAACAAGTCATCAGTCAAAATATAGGCCTGTGAGGTTTTAGTGTTGCGAAGATTAGCTGCCTGCAGGGTCACTTATCTTGTTCCAGACAGTTTCCCCTGGATGAGTGTCTGCTAGATGTCTGGATGGAATGGAAATGTTGAACGGCTTCACTGCAGGTAGATTGTAAATAAAAAAATCCTATGTTTTCATAGTGGGATGGCAACCCAATGTCTGTAGTCTGCTCTACTGGCAACCCAATGTCTGTAGTCTGCTCTACTGGCAACCCAATGTCTCCAGTCTGCTCTACTGGCAACCCAATGTCTCCAGTCTGCTCTACTGGCAACCCAATGTCTCTAGTCTGCTCTACTGGCAACCCAATGTCTGTAGTCTGCTCTACTGGCAACCCAATGTCTCCAGTCTGCTCTACTGGCAACCCAATGTCTGTAGTCTGCTCTACTGGCAACCCAATGTCTGTAGTCTGCTCTACTGGCAACCCAATGTCTGTAGTCTGCTCTACTGGCAACCCAATGTCTCCAGTCTGCTCTACTGGCAACCCAATGTCTCCAGTCTGCTCTACTGGCAACCCAATGTCTGTAGTCTGCTCTACTGGCAACCCAATGTCTGTAGTCTGCTCTACTGGCAACCCAATGTCTGTAGTCTGCTCTACTGGCAACCCAATGTCTGTAGTCTGCTCTACTGGCAACCCAATGTCTGTAGTCTGCTCTACTGGCAACCCAATGTCTCCAGTCTGCTCTACTGGCAACCCAATGTCTGTAGTCTGCTCTACTGGCAACCCAATGTCTCCAGTCTGCTCTACTGGCAACCCAATGTCTGTAGTCTGCTCTACTGGCAACCCAATGTCTGTAGTCTGCTCTACTGGCAACCCAATGTCTGTAGTCTGCTCTACTGGCAACCCAATGTCTGTAGTCTGCTCTACTGGCAACCCAATGTCTGTAGTCTGCTCTACTGGCAACCCAATGTCTGTAGTCTGCTCTACTGGCAACCCAATGTCTGTAGTCTGCTCTACTGGCAACCCAATGTCTGTAGTCTGCTCTACTGGCAACCCAATGTCTGTAGTCTGCTCTACTGGCAACCCAATGTCTGTAGTCTGCTCTACTGGCAACCCAATGTCTGTAGTCTGCTCTACTGGCAACCCAATGTCTCCAGTCTGCTCTACTGGCAACCCAATGTCTCCAGTCTGCTCTACTGGCAACCCAATGTCTCCAGTCTGCTCTACTGGCAACCCAATGTCTGCAGTCTGCTCTACTGGCAACCCAATGTCTGCAGTCTGCTCTACTGGCAACCCAATGTCTCCAGTCTGCTCTACTGGCAACCCAATGTCTGTAGTCTGCTCTACTGGCAACCCAATGTCTGTAGTCTGCTCTACTGGCAACCCAATGTCTCCAGTCTGCTCTACTGGCAACCCAATGTCTCCAGTCTGCTCTACTGGCAACCCAATGTCTCCAGTCTGCTCTACTGGCAACCCAATGTCTCCAGTCTGCTCTACTGGCAACCCAATGTCTCCAGTCTGCTCTACTGGCAACCCAATGTCTCCAGTCTGCTCTACTGGCAACCCAATGTCTCCAGTCTGCTCTACTGGCAACCCAATGTCTCCAGTCTGCTCTACTGGCAACCCAATGTCTCCAGTCTGCTCTACTGGCAACCCAATGTCTCCAGTCTGCTCTACTGGCAACCCAATGTCTCCAGTCTGCTCTACTGGCAACCCAATGTCTGTAGTCTGCTCTACTGGCAACCCAATGTCTGTAGTCTGCTCTACTGGCAACCCAATGTCTCCAGTCTGCTCTACTGGCAACCCAATGTCTGTAGTCTGCTCTACTGGCAACCCAATGTCTGTAGTCTGCTCTACTGGCAACCCAATGTCTGTAGTCTGCTCTACTGGCAACCCAATGTCTGTAGTCTGCTCTACTGGCAACCCAATGTCTGTAGTCTGCTCTACTGGCAACCCAATGTCTGTAGTCTGCTCTACTGGCAACCCAATGTCTGTAGTCTGCTCTACTGGCAACCCAATGTCTGTAGTCTGCTCTACTGGCAACCCAATGTCTGTAGTCTGCTCTACTGGCAACCCAATGTCTGTAGTCTGCTCTACTGGCAACCCAATGTCTGTAGTCTGCTCTACTGGCAACCCGATGTCTGTAGTCTGCTCTACTGGCAACCCAATGTCTCCAGTCTGCTCTACTGGCATATTTCCCTTTCTGTCCTCACTGGAAAACATATGTGACTGGGTTACTGTGTGTGTGTGGCAGGGGGCCTGTTGCAGCTGGTGAATATTGTACTTTCCCCTCTTCAGTCTCAAATGAAGGTTCCATGGATGGGAAGAGGGAGGACTGTATCCCAGTGTGCTGAGGGAGGGGTGGGAAGCTATAAGCTCGCTAGGGGAAGGGGGTTGAGGTCAGCTAGGCTATTTATAAAAGGGCCGTTTCCTTTAAGGCTAAAAGTCACCCAGTCCATTGAGTGAGAGATTTCCGGGACTGGCAAATAACTGGCCATTGGGAGCCTCTAGCCCCGTGGAGAAGTCCTTTCCCCCCCCCCTCCCCTCCCGCTATGTGTCGCTCTCTCCCAGGCCTCAGCCCCTTGCCCAAGGCCCTTGCCTGCTCCCTGAGGTCTACAGTGTGCAGCAACAGTTAGCAAGGGCCCCCCCCCCTGCTCCACATCCCAGCTCTCTTTCCAGAGCCATTTGGTGGTGGTGGAGGTCTTGACAATGCAGTGATGTGGCTTTATTTACTTAATGTGTGTCTCATTCACAAGCCCTGCATATCCTGCCTCACGCTGTGCTGCACAGCTCTGCCTAGCGGGCTAGGCTAGCTAGCGTTAGCCACATTGTACAGACTAGTTTTAAACTGAAACGGTATAAAGAAACAGACCCTACAAAAGTGGTGACTAGCCTAATAGGTGGCAGGTAGAGTCCTGGAGCCGACAAGGTGAAAAATATGTCACTGTGCCCTTGAACAAGGAACTTAACCCCAGCAGCGAAGGTGTATAAAGATGGCGGCTCCCATGCACAATCGCCTCATTGGCTAAGTTCGGCGTATCGCTACTTTTTGTTGTTGTTGGCATTAGCGCAGTATACATCTCAATTTTAGCTCCAAGACGACGGCAATTTATAAAAGCGAAAAAGTAGATTTGTGCATTTAAAAAAATAAATAAAATTTTTTATAGGTGCGCCATAGTTTAAGAACTCTGTGGATCATGTTCGAATGATGACATCTGAATTCCTCCATCTTTATGGTCCTGGGGCGCTGGACAATGATGACCCTGGCCTTGACCCCATTGCTTGCGTATGTCTCGGGGAGATGGGATATACAAGAAACAGATGTGATAAAATACCTAATATAAGCACCCCTTAATAATAATTAGTTTGTAAGAGAATACCGGAAAGTATTAAGACCCTTACATTTTCCCCCCACATTTTGTTACGTTACAGCCTTATTCTAAAATTGATTAAATTGTTTTTCCCCCCCCCCTCATCAAATCTACACACACTGCCCCAAAACATGTTTTTAGAAATGTTCGTAAATGTATCAAAAATTGAAATATCATATTTGCATAAGTATTCAGTCCTTTTACTCAGTACTTTGTTGAAGGACGTTCGGCAGTGATTACAGCCTCGAGTCTTCTTGGGTATGACGCTACAAGCTTGGCACACCTGTATTTGGAGAGTTTCTGCCATTTCTTCTCTGCAGATCCTCTCAAGCTCTGTCAGGTTGGATGAGAAGCGTCGCTGCACAGCTATTTTTCAGGTCTCTCCAGAGATGTTCGATCGGGTTCATGTCCAGGCTCTGGCTGGGCCACTCAAGGACATTCAGAGACTTGTCCTGAAGCCACTCCTGCATTGTCTTGGCTGTGTGCTTAGGGTCGTTTTCCTCAGTCTCCCAGCCCCTTCCGCTGAAAAACATCCCCACAACATGATGCTGCCACCACCATGCTTCAGCATAGGGATAGTGCCAGGTTTCCTCCAGACGTGACGGTTTGCTTTCAGTCCAAGGAGTTCAATCTTTTTTGGTTTTCATCAGACCAGAGAATCTTGTTTCTCATGGTCTGAGTTCTTTAGGTGCCTTTTGGCAAACTCCAAGCTGGCTGTCATGTAACCTTTTACTGAGGAGTGACTTCCATCTGGCCACTCTACCATAAAAGCCTGATTGGTGGAGTGCTGCAGAGATGGTTGTCCTTCTGGAAGGTTCTCCCATCTCCACTGAGGAACTCTGGAACTCTGTCAGTGACCATCAGGTTCTTGGTCACCTCCCTGACCAAGGCCCTTCTCCCCCGATTGCTCAGTTTGGCCAGGTGGCCCAACTCTAGGGAGTGTCTTGGTGGTTCCAAATTTCATCCATTTTTAAGGATGATGGAGGCCACTGTTCTTAGGGACCTTCAATGCTACAGACATGTTTGTGCCTCGACACAATCCTGTCTCGGAGCGCTATGGAGAATTCCTTTGACATGGCTTGGTTTTTGCTCTGACATGCACTGTCAACTGTAGGACCTTATATAGACAGGTGTGTGCCTTTCCAAATCATGTCCAATCAATTGAATTTACGACAGGTGGACTCCAATCAAGTTGTTGAAACATCTCAAGGAGGATCAATGGAAACAGGATGCACCTGAGCTCAATTTCTAGTCTCATAGCAAAAGGGTCTGCATGCTAATGTAAATCAACTTTTTAGTTTTTAGATTAGAAAGTTTTTCAAATGTATTAAAGCCCTTTTTTTCTCTTTGTAATTATGGGGTATTGTGTGTAGATTGAAAATAATTAGGGACCTATAAAATCTTATTATTAGACCTCTGTTCGGTTAGGGATGCTTCTGGAGCGTTCATGTGATGGCAGATTTCGCAAAACAAAATGGCCACTGGATTGACGCAAATAATCCTGATCTCCTTCTGCCAGGTAGACAAATAGCTAATTTGTATCTCTATAAGAAGAAGGTTATCATTGGCATCATCGCCAACGGCTAAACCATGTACACGAGGGCGGGAAAATGCCAATTACTGATTCACGTTGTTCATATCTTATGATTTAACTTCGGCAAATTAATTCATTTTCTAATAAGTTCAATACATTTAGTTGATTTCCTACTAAATTCAAAATGTTTGAATATTATTGAATTCAGTTTTAATGTCTGGACTTTGTCATTGTTCTCCAAAACACCGAATTTAGTTTTTTTTAAATGTATTTTTGTTTCAATCTATTAGTTAATTAGTCTAATTGTTTCTGCTTTAGCTCCCCATCCTGTAAACTCCTTGCACCAGTCTGTTTTTAAAGCTCTGGTTAGCTAGTAGGCTCCAGTTTCCACAACTGCCATTCGAGAGAATGTTCTGTCGGGTAATAAGTGGCTGAAAACCCCCTCTAGTCAAATGACAACTCTGCTGTATTAGGCAGTTCACATTTTAGGAGTAAATTGAGCAATGGAGGAAAAAAAAGACTCACCACCATCTTACCTCACTTCTCTAATGCTCTTGCCAGTCTCAATATTGCATAAACTGAGCTTCATTTCACTTCCTCATTTCTGGTTCATGATATCTCTCTTTGGCTGACTGGTTTTACTATGGCTGCTCATGCATGTGGACACATGTCTGAACGCTCATTAATAACCAGGGGTTGGAGCAAAAATTATTTTCCCAATTTTTTGTTGTTGTTCTGAACAGAACCCACATTTTTGTTTTGGTTTCATGCTACTTGTTCCGACCAGCAAAATAAAGTTCTGAACTGGTTCGAACCCTCAACAAAGTACTGGTTTATATTGTTCCTTTTTTTAACCTTTTGAAATCAAGTTTTTCACATTTTAGGTCATTGAATTATTTCACCAATCAGTGGGGATAGATAGAGCAAGCTAGTTGTTTAAATGCGTGATGGACAGTGTAGCCTATGTCGCAACATTTGTCTGACTTTTTGCCGGCGGGGAGAGAGGGTTGAGGAGGAGGCTTGAAGCACTGGGGCATCTTGTTATGAAATGAAGTTGCACCAATTTGTAAGTCGCTCTGGATAAGAGCGTCTGCTAAATGACGTAAATTTAAAGTACACAGAATTATATCTAGTTGGAGCGGCTTCTACGGAAGAACTTTGAGCTAGCTAGCTAGCTAACGAGCTCGTGTTTGCGAAGCGGCACCAGAATTAAAAACACATCATGCCCTTTTTGTAGTTAAGAAATACAACACGAGATGTTATAACTAGGCCTATAGTATCCTTTAACAAGCATTGAACAAGTTAACCCGTTCTTCTCGAGATAGCTAATTTAAAAAAAATATATATATATTTTGAATCAAACGTGTAGCGTCAGTACAGTAGCCTGTAGGCCCGGAGAGGCAGGTAGCCTAAACCCACTCAGGTAAACATTTTTCAGCTTGCAGGTAGACATTGCGTTTGAGTGAGGGCTTTGTTGCGTTTTTGTTGTTGTCGTGGGATTAGAAGAAAGATGTCTAACGTAAATCATTTTATTAACCGGTTCCAAGGCTTTAAACAGTTTCTGTTCTGGATCATTTCCGTTTCAGTTTCTTTAAAAAAAGTTTGTTATTTTTCATTTCTGTTTCCTGAACCGGTTCCAACTCCTGTTAATAACAGAGAGGCGCGCGGCCTCGTCAAGGAGAGGCCTCGTCAAGGAGATGCGTCTGAAACAGCACCCTGTGGGCTCTGGTCAAGAGTAGTGCACTACCCATAAAGCTCTGGTCAAGAGTAGTGCACTACCCATAAAGCTCTGGTCCAAAGTAGGGCACTATCCATAAAGCTCTGGTCCAAAGTAGGGCACTACCCATAAAGCTCTGGTCCAAAGTAGGGCACTACCCATAAAGCTCTGGTCCAACGTAGGGCACTATCCATAAAGCTCTGGTCCAAAGTAGGGCACTACCCATAAAGCTCTGGTCCAAAGTAGGGCACTATCCATAAAGCTCTGGTCCAAAGTAGGGCACTACCCATAAAGCTCTGGTCCAAAGTAGGGCACTACCCATAAAGCTCTGGTCCAACGTAGGGCACTATCCATAAAGCTCTGGTCCAAAGTAGGGCACTACCCATAAAGCTCTGGTCCAAAGTAGGGCACTACCCATAAAGCTCTGGTCCAAAGTAGGGCACTACCCATAAAGCTCTGGTCCAAAGTAGGGCACTATCCATAAAGCTCTGGTCCAAAGTAGGGCACTACCCATAAAGCTCTGGTCCAAAGTAGGGCACTATCCATAAAGCTCTGGTCCAAAGTAGGGCACTACCCATAAAGCTCTGGTCCAAAGTAGGGCACTACCCATAAAGCTCTGGTCCAAAGTAGGGCACTACCCATAAAGCTCTGGTCCAAAGTAGGGCACTACCCATAAAGCTCTGGTCCAAAGTAGGGCACTACCCATAAAGCTCTGGTCCAAAGTAGGGCACTACCCATAAAGCTCTGGTCCAACGTAGGGCACTATATACTGTTTTTAAGGTGCCATTTCAGACAGCGCCTCAGTGTGCAGCGGAATGTTCTCACAACTTGTTCGTCTTTGACTTATCATGCAGAAGACCTGAAACTTCGGTGGTTTAACTTCCTGTTTCTGTGTAGGGAAGTTGTTGTCCACAGTGTCGATGTTTGGGTTTCATCTGTCTGTCTAACGTGGTTTTGGGGGATTTTAATGAAGTTCCTCTTAAGTAATAAGAACGATGTGACCACTGTTCACGTCGGTCTTTCTATGAAGAGATTTTTTATCTCGCCACCGAAATAACTTGTCATATTTCATCTCGTGGTTTTCTAGAGATTTGAGACGACCGTTTTTTTTTGTTGTTGATTTGCTACAAAGATAACAAGTGATACAACAATACAGATTTTAAACGGTGTGGGTTTAGTGATACAACAATACAGATTTTAAACGGTGTGGGTTTAGTGATACAACAATACAGATTTTAAACGGTGTGGTTTTAGTGATACAACAATACAGATTTTAAACGGTGTGGTTTTAGTGATACAACAATACAGATTTTAAACGGTGTGGTTTTAGTGATACAACAATACAGATTTTAAACGGTGTGGGTTTAGTGATACAACAATACAGATTTTAAACGGTGTGGGTTTAGTGATACAACAATACAGATTTTAAACTGTGTGGGTTTAGTGATACAACAATACAGATTTTAAACGGTGTGGGTTTAGTGATACAACAATACAGATTTTAAACGGTGTGGGTTTAGTGATACAACAATACAGATTTTAAACGGTGTGGGTTTAGTGATACAACAATACAGATTTTAAACGGTGTGGGTTTAGTGATACAACAATACAGATTTTAAACGGTGTGGGTTTAGTGATACAACAATACAGATTTTAAACGGTGGTTGGAAGCTTAAGGGCTTGTAGAAAAACTACACCACAAAAATAACGATATAGAAAAAAGAATATATAAGTACAAAAATAAAGGTTTGTTAAAATAAATAATGTAACCTACTAATTATGAATGTATAAATGTAATTGATTGTTAATCACAACATTCTGCTAGGTTAAAGCTCTGACAAACAACAGCTTTCAACATTTTGTCATTGTTTAGTGAAGGGCAATGTCTTCAAGGTGGTAACAGTTTTGAAGGGGGGGAAGACTAGGCTACGACATGAGAGATGTGGTTGTACATAACGAGAGTACGCTTCAACGGTTTCACTATTATGCAGTGTATGTAGACTTTTATAAAAAAACCCAACCTCAACAGCACACGGGAGGAGATAGGAGTGATCCCAGAACAGGAAATATAGACCTACAGTTTGTGTGTGTGTGTGTGTGTGTGTGTATGCACCTCAACCTGATTTCTGTATGAAAGGAACATTACATTGCCAGGTGTGTGTGTGTGTGTGTGTGTGTGTGTGTGTGTGTGTGTGTGAGAGAAATGTAAATGTCTGTTTTCCTTCTCTCTTTCACCCATTTTTTTTTTTTTAAACATCAACTAGCCTACATCTGGACCATTCCATTTATCACCATACTCCTTACTATCATCCTTACTATCATCCTTACTATCATCCTTACTATCATGGGAAAGAAACAGGAAGCGGATTTAACTTCTTTAGGAAAACAGCCGTAGTGTTGGAAACCCATGTCACACGTGTTTTATTTCCCAAGCTACGCCACACAATATTTAAAACGCAGCACGGTTTTTTTTTGAAGGACCAATTAGATTAGTGTTTTACATTTTTTGGGGGGGGGCCATGGGGGAAAAAATGAAATGTGATACTGGTATCGTCCCGGCCAATCATCTGTATCGTCATGCGTTCCAGAACTCCTCCTCTCTGCTTCAGAGATTGGTCGGTTCTCGAGTGGTTTGTTTAGTCCTGTAGTGACAGCCAGACGGCTTCCCCGGGCTTGTTCCTGTCAGGGTGTAGACTATGTACGAGGACAGTCACTCGATCCATTTTCATCTCACAACCTGTCCAGATCTCTGTCTCTCTCTGTCTCTCTCTGTCTCTCTCTGTCTCTCTCTCTGTCTCTCTCTCTCTGTCTCTCTCTCTCTGTCTCTCTCTCTCTGTCTCTCTCTCTCTCTCTGTCTCTCTCTCTGTCTCTCTCTCTGTCTCTCTCTCTCTGTCTCTCTCTCTCTGTCTCTCTCTCTCTGTCTCTCTCTCTCTGTCTCTCTCTCTCTGTCTCTCTCTCTCTGTCTCTCTCTCTCTGTCTCTCTCTCTGTCTCTCTCTCTGTCTCTCTCTCTCTCTCTCTGTCTCTCTCTCTGTCTCTCTCTCTCTCTGTCTCTCTCTCTCTCTGTCTCTCTCTCTCTCTGTCTCTCTCTCTCTCTGTCTCTCTCTCTCTCTGTCTCTCTCTCTGTCGCTCTCTGTCTTGCTCTCTGTCTCGCTCTCTGTCTCGCTCTCTGTGTCTCTCTCTGTCTCTCTCTGTCTCTCTCTCTGCGCTATTTTCACTCAACAATGACTTCATTTTGATTTGGGTGAATGATGCTAGCTAGCTTTACTCCGTAGCCTGACACAACAGTTTACAGTCTCGACTGTAAATGACAGTTGATATCATGACCCTCCTGTGTTTTGGCAATTTCAGGACAGTCGGTCTGTTAGGTCCGTAATCTACACACAATATCCCATAATGACAAAGATGACAGGTTTTAAGAATATGTGTGTCCGAGCGAAAACCAAGCCATGAGGTCGAAGGAATTGTCCGTAGAGCTCCGAGACAGGATTGTATCGAGGCACAGATCTGGGGAAGGGTATCAAAACATTTCTGCAGCATTGAAGGTCCCCAAGAACACAGTGGCCTCCATCATTCTTAAATGGAAGAAGTTTGGAACCACCAAGACTCTTCCTAGTTCTGGCCGCCCGGCCAAACTGAGCAATCGGGGGAGAAGGGCCTTGGTCAGGGAGGTGACCAAGAACCAGATGGTCACTCTGACAGAGTTCCAGAGCTCCTCTGTGGAGATGGGAGAACCTTCCAGAAGGACAACCATCTCTGCACCACTCCACCAATCAGGCCTTTATGGTAGAGTGGCCAGACGGAAGCCACTCCTCAGTAAAATGCACGACAGCCTGCTTGGAGTTTGCCAAAAGGCACCTAAAGGACTCAGATCATGAGAAACAAGATTCTCTGGTCTGATGAAATCTAGATTGAACTGTTTGGCCTGAATGCCAAGTGTCAGGTCTGGAGGAAACCTGGCACCATCCCTACGGTGAAGCATGGTGGTGGCAGCATCATGCTGTGGGGATGTTTTTCAGCGGCAGGAACTGGGTGACTAGTCAGGATCGAAGCAAAGATGAACAGAGCAAAGTACAGAGAGATCCTTGATGAAAACCTGCTCCATTGCGCTCAGGACCTCAGACTGGGACGAAGGTTCACCTTCCAAGAGGACAACGACCCTAAGCTCACAGCCAGGACAACACAGGAGTGGCTTCAGGACAGGTCTCTGAAAGTCCTTGAGTGGCCCAGCCAGATCCCGGACATGAACCTGATCGAACATCTCTGGAGAGACCTGAAAATAGCTGTGCAGCGACGCTTCTCATCCAACCTGACAGAGCTTGAGAGGATCTGCAGAGAAGAATGGGAGAAACTCTCCAAATACAGGTGTGCCGAGCTTGTAGCGTCATACCCAAGAAGACTCGAGGCTGTAATCACTGCCAAAGGTGCTTCAACAAAGTACTGAGTAAAAGGTCTGAATACTTATGTAAGTGTGATATTTCAGTTTTATGAAACCTGTTTTTGCCTGGTCATTGAGGTATTTTGTGTAGATTTGAAAGTAAAAACAACAACATTGAATCCATGTTAGAATAAGGCTATAATGTAACCAAATGTGGAATAAGTAAACTGGTCTGAATTATTCCTGTATGTCGCCTTTGTCATTCTTCTGAGGTGGAACCTAATCGTCCATTTCCTCTCTAAGACAGGAAATTACGTCGAAATAGTGGGGACAACTTCCTGTGTGTGTGGGTCCTTTAAACATTTCTGAAGGTGATTTTAGGTTAGGTTTAGGTTTCCTGCCTTGATTACATGGTTGTACGATCATTGTGAACGGCTGACAGTGAGAGTCAGTGGACCTCTGTCTATTCTCAGTTGGTCTGATGCAGATGTTGAAACTATTTCTGTCATTCCCAACTCTGCGAATGGTTATCCCAGTGGGTGGCTGGTTAACCAACTGATTTCACATAGTGGTGTTAGCCCTGTTCTCTCTCTACACTCTCCTCTCCCTCTTTCTACTCTCTGTTTTCTCTCTCTGTTCTCGCTCTACACTCTCCTCTCCCTCTTTCTACTCTCTCCTCTCTCTTCTCTCTCTTCTCTCTCTCTTCTCCTCTGTTTTCTCTACTCTCATTAATGACATGCATGTGAATCTCATGGTTTGAAGTGGAAGAGAGATTGACTTCATCACTACTTGTTTTTGTAACAAGTGTTGACAAGCTGAATGCACCAAGCTGTCTGTTTTAAACTACTGGCACACAGCTCAGACGCCCATCCATACCCCACAAGACATGCCACCAGAGGTCTGTTTAAACTACTGGCACACAGCTCAGACACCCATCCATACCCCACAAGACATGCCACCAGAGGTCTGTTTAAACTACTGGCACACAGCTCAGACACCCATCCATACCCCACCTGACATGCCACCAGAGGTCTGTTTAAACTACTGGCACACAGCTCAGACACCCATCCATACCCCACAAGACATGCCACCAGAGGTCTGTTTAAACTACTGGCACACAGCTCAGACACCCATACATACCCCACAAGACATGCCACCAGAGGTCTGTCTAAACTACTGGCACACAGCTCAGACACCCATCCATACCCCACAAGACATGCCACCAGAGGTCTGTTTAAACTACTGGCACACAGCTCAGACACCCATCCATACCCCACAAGACATGCCACCAGAGGTCTGTTTAAACTACTGGCACACAGCTCAGACACCCATACATACCCCACAAGACATGCCACCAGAGGTCTGTTTAAACTACTGGCACACAGCTCAGACACCCATCCATACCCCACAAGACATGCCACCAGAGGTCTGTTTAAACTACTGGCACACAGCTCAGACGCCCATCCATACCCCACAAGACATGCCACCAGAGGTCTCTTCCCAGTCCCCAAGTCCAGAACAGACTATGGGAGGAGCACAGTACTACATAGAGCCATGACTACATGGATCTCTATTCCACATCAGGTAACTGATGCAGCAGAAGAATCAGATTTAAAAAACAGGTAAAAATACACCTTATGGAACAACAGGGACTGTGAAGAGACACACACACACACACAAGGTACAGACACATGCATACTCACACATGGTGGTATTGTTGCATGGTGGTATTGTTGCATTGTGATATTGTTGTATGGTGGTATTGTTGTATTGTGATATTGTTGTATGGTGATATTGTGATATTGTTGTATGGTGATATTGTGATATTGTTGTATGGTGGTATTGTTGCATGGTGATATTGTTGTATGGTGGTATTGTGATATTGTTGTATGGTGATATTGTTGTATGGTGGTATTGTGATATTGTTGTATGGTGATATTGTTGTATGGTGATATTGTGATATTGTTGTATGGTGATATTGTGATATTGTTGTATGGTGGTATTGTTGTATGGTGATATTGTTGTATGGTGATATTGTGATATTGTTGTATGGTGGTATTGTTGTATTGTGATATTGTTGTATGGTGATATTGTGATATTGTTGTATGGTGATATTGTTGTATGGTGATATTGTGATATTGTTGTATGGTGATATTGTGATATTGTTGTATGGTGATATTGTTGTATGGTGGTATTGTGATATTGTTGTATTGTGATATTGTTGTATGGTGATATTGTGATATTGTTGTATGGTGGTATTGTTGTATGGTGGTATTGTTGTATGGTGGTATTGTTGTATGGTGATATTGTTGTATGGTGGTATTGTGATATTGTTGTATGGTGATATTGTTGTATGGTGGTATTGTGATATTGTTGTATGGTGATATTGTGATATTGTTGTATGGTGATATTGTGATATTGTTGTATGGTGATATTGTGATATTGTTGTATGGTGGTATTGTTGTATGGTGATATTGTTGTATTGTGATATTGTTGTATGGTGATATTGTGATATTGTTGTATGGTGGTATTGTGATATTGTTGTATGGTGGTATTGTGATATTGTTGTATGGTGGTATTGTGGTATTGTTGTATGGTGATATTGTGATATTGTTGTATGGTGGTATTGTGATATTGTTGTATGGTGGTATTGTGATATTGTTGTATGGTGGTATTGTGATATTGTTGTATGGTGATGTTGTGATATTGTTGTATGGTGGTATTGTTGTATGGTGGTATTGTGATATTGTTGTATGGTGATATTGTGATATTGTTGTATGGTGATATTGTTGTATGGTGGTATTGTGATATTGTTGTATGGTGATGTTGTGATATTGTTGTATGGTGGTATTGTTGTATGGTGGTATTGTGATATTGTGATATGGTGGTATTGAACATGTTGTGGTTTTGTTTCCTCTCTTCCTAGTATTGTGATTCTGGTACTGTGTGAACCCTACAGGGCATTAAGGGCAGTGATGCTAGGGGAAGATACCGTGATCTTGTCTGAACTCTGACCTCATGGCTCTCTCTGTCAGAGGAGTGTTGTGTCACTCTCCCACCCCTATTCTCTACTGTTTTCCCCAGTTCCTGTCTCGCGCCAAGTCTCCCATGACCACTTGCTGCTTCGATGCCGTTTTTGTTTTGAGAGGATTTGGGACAGCTGTCAGGAGATGCAGAGATGAAGAAATACAGGCTTTGGTGTCAGCTACAGTTTTTGAGGTCAGATGCGTTCTCTTGGGTCAGATGTAATCTGTAAAATCACACCCAATTGTAACTCTGCCTAGTCTCCTCTAACCTGGTCTGTCCATTCTGGGTTCAGACTGTGTGTGTGTGTAGCCTATACTAGTGTGTGCTGTAAGGAAGTGTAGCATTGGTGCTGGAGGGGGGCCTTGCTCAGAGCTCACAGAGCATCACATTCCAACACCCTGATTTTTAGCAACCTGTCTGAGGGGTGAGGTTACTCTGCTATCTCTGTCTGTCGCTATCTCTCTCTGTCGCTATCTCTCTCTGTCTCAGATAACGCTACTGCTGTTTCACTGCTTCCGAGCACCGACCCAGATTCTACAACATCCTGGGGAGATGGAGGAGTAGATATCTGTAGTATTAATCTCCCGGGGAGATGGAGGAGTAGATATCTGTAGTATTCATCTCCCGGGGAGATGGAGGAGTAGATATCTGTGGTATTAATCTCCTGGGGAGATGGAGGTGTAGATATCTGTAGTATTAATCTCCTGGGGAGATGGAGGAGTAGATATCTGTGGTATTAATCTCCTGGGGAGATGGAGGAGTAGATATCTGTAGTATTAATCTCCTGGGGAGATGGAGGAGTAGATATCTGTAGTATTAATCTCCTGGGGAGATGGAGGAGTAGATATCTGTAGTATTAATCTCCTGGGGAGATGGAGGAGTAGATATCTGTAGTATTCATCTCCTGTGTTTTATTGGGAGGAAGCTGTGCACATTGTGATGCCCAGCCATGTGTAACATTGTTGTGGTGGAGAGGGTTGCAATGCTGTGAGAACTGCTGTAGTTTTGGTTAGCGTTCAGTATGTACACTGCACGTTTCCTGCTTCCTCTAACTAACACACACACACAGAGAGAGAGAGAGAGAGAGAGAGAGAGAGAGAGAGAGAGAGAGAGAGAATCTGCCTCAGGGGAATTATACTGAACAATAATATCAACTCAACAATTTCAATGATTTTACTGAATTACAGTTTATATCATGAAATCAGTCAATTGTAAATTAAGTCCTAATCTATGGATTTCGCATGACTGGGAAGGGCCACAGCCATGGGTGGGCCTGGGAGGGTATAGGAGCCTGGCCCAGCCTGGGAGGGTATAAGGCCCACTCACTGGGGAGCCTAGCCCAGCCTGGGAGGGTATAGGAGCCAGGCCCAGCCTGGGAGGGTATAGGAGCCAGGCCCAGCCTGGGAGGGTATAAGGCCCACTCACTGGGGAGCCTGGCCCAGCATATCAGAATAGGTTTTTCCCCACAAAACGACTTTATTACAGACAGAAATGCTCCTCAGTTTCGGGGCTCCCGAGTGGCGCAGCGGTCTAAGGCACTGTGTCTCAGTGCCAGAGGCGTCAATACAGACCCTGGTTTGATTCCAGGCTGTATCACAACCGGCCGTGATTGGGAGTCCCATAGGGCGGCGCACAATTGGCCAAGCGTCGTTAGGGTTTGGCCGGAGTAGGACGTGATTGTAAATAATAGTTTGTTCTTAACTGACTTGCCTCGTTAAATAAAGGTCAAATAAATAAATGAATACAATCAGCTGTCCAGGTGGCTGGTCTCAGACGATCCCGCAGGTGAAGATGCCGGATATGGAGGTACTGGGCTGGCGTGGTTGTGAGGCCGGTTGGACATACTGCCAAATTCTCTAAAAGTACGTTGGAGGTGGCTTATGGTAGAGAAATGAACAATCAATTATCTGGCAACAGCTCTGGTGGACATTCCTGAAGTCAGCATGCCACGCTGCCTCAAAACTTGAAACATCTGTCGTGTTGTGTGAGACAACTGCACATTTTAGTGACCTTTTTATTGTCCCCAGCACAAGGTGCACCTGTGTAATGGTCATGAATACATTTCTTGATCTGCTTTTCAAAAAAAAAAATGTATTGGCCAACAGCCGGCTGTTACCGCCTAACGGACACCCTGTGTCCTTTATGAAATGACCTTTTTGTTAGTGTAAAAATGACCCAAATACAACTACCAAAACCAATGGTGAACCGGAACAATCTCAAATACAACTACCAAAACCAATGGTGAACCGGAACAATGAATGAATGATTTGAAAACCCTCATCAGTAGTTGCGTAAAACATACATTTATACAGCGGGTTTAGAAACAATGACCCAGCAAATTACATAGGCTGTCAATCAGCTAATTACAGCCTATGATTTGACATTGGGAAAGCCATTTTAGAAACATCTAAATGCTGAAGGAGCAGGGATAGGCCTACCTCTCGTTGGCGCACTGTCCGCACAGTTATCTGCCAGTCACACTGGTCCCCAGGTCCAAGATGACAGAACTTAACCGTATATCTTCTTCTCTCTCTCCCCAGGTCCAAGATGACAGAACTTAACCGTATATCTTCTTCTCTCTCTCCCCAGGTCCCAGGAAGATGACAGAACTTAACCGTATATCTTCTTCTCTCTCTCCCCAGGTCCCCAGGTCCAAGATGACGGAAGAGGTGATTGTCATCGCCAAGTTTGACTACCTGGCTCAGCAGGACCAGGAGTTGGACATTAAGAAGAACGAGCGTCTGTGGCTGCTGGACGACAGTAAGTCCTGGTGGAGGGTCCGTAACGCCACCAACAAGACCGGCTTCGTCCCCTCCAACTACGTGGAGAGGAAGAACAGCGCCAGGAAGGCTTCCATCGTCAAGAACCTCAAAGACACACTAGGTCAGGAACTGTCCTAACCTCAGACACACTAGGTCAGGAACTGCCCTAACCTCAGACACACTAGGTCAGGAACTGCCCTAACCTCAGACACACTAGGTCAGGAACTGCCCTAACCTCAGACACACTAGGTCAGGAACTGCCCTAACCTCAGACACACTAGGTCAGGAACTGCCCTAACCTCAAAGACACACTAGGTCAGGAACTGCCCTAACCTCAACCTCAGACACACTAGGTCAGGAACTGCCCTAACCTCAACCTCAGACACACTAGGTCAGGAACTGCCCTAACCTCAGACACACTAGGTCAGGAACTGCCCTAACCTCAGACACACTAGGTCAGGAACTGCCCTAACCTCAGTCACACTAGGTCAGGAACTGCCCTAACCTCAGTCACACTAGGTCAGGAACTGCCCTAACCTCAGACACACTAGGTCAGGAACTGCCCTAACCTCAGACACACTAGGTCAGGAACTGCCCTAACCTCAGACACACTAGGTCAGGAACTGCCCTAACCTCAGTCACACTAGGTCAGGAACTGCCCTAACCTCAGACACACTAGGTCAGGAACTGCCCTAACCTCAAAGACACACTAGGTCAGGAACTGCCCTAACCTCAGACACACTAGGTCAGGAACTGCCCTAACCTCAGACACACTAGGTCAGGAACTGCCCTAACCTCAGACACACTAGGTCAGGAACTGCCCTAACCTCAGACACACTAGGTCAGGAACTGCCCTAACCTCAAGACACACTAGGTCAGGAACTGCCCTAACCTCAGACACACTAGGTCAGGAACTGCCCTAACCTCAGACACACTAGGTCAGGAACTGCCCTAACCTCAGACACACTAGGTCAGGAACTGCCCTAACCTCAGACACACTAGGTCAGGAACTGCCCTAACCTCAAAGACACACTAGGTCAGGAACTGCCCTAACCTCAGTCACACTAGGTCAGGAACTGCCCTAACCTCAAAGACACACTAGGTCAGGAACTGCCCTAACCTCAGACACACTAGGTCAGGAACTGCCCTAACCTCAGACACACTAGGTCAGGAACTGCCCTAACCTCAGTCACACTAGGTCAGGAACTGCCCTAACCTCAGACACACTAGGTCAGGAACTGCCCTAACCTCAGACACACTAGGTCAGGAACTGCCCTAACCTCAAAGACACACTAGGTCAGGAACTGCCCTAACCTCAGACACACTAGGTCAGGAACTGCCCTAACCTCAGACACACTAGGTCAGGAACTGCCCTAACCTCAGACACACTAGGTCAGGAACTGCCCTAACCTCAGACACACTAGGTCAGGAACTGCCCTAACCTCAGACACACTAGGTCAGGAACTGCCCTAACCTCAGACACACTAGGTCAGGAACTGCCCTAACCTCAGACACACTAGGTCAGGAACTGCCCTAACCTCAGACACACTAGGTCAGGAACTGCCCTAACCTCAGACACACTAGGTCAGGAACTGCCCTAACCTCAGTCACACTAGGTCAGGAACTGCCCTAACCTCAGACACACTAGGTCAGGAACTGCCCTAACCTCAGACACACTAGGTCAGGAACTGCCCTAACCTCAGACACACTAGGTCAGGAACTGCCCTAACCTCAGACACACTAGGTCAGGAACTGCCCTAACCTCAGACACACTAGGTCAGGAACTGCCCTAACCTCAACCTCAGACACACTAGGTCAGGAACTGCCCTAACCTCAGACACACTAGGTCAGGAACTGCCCTAACCTCAGACACACTAGGTCAGGAACTGCCCTAACCTCAGACACACTAGGTCAGGAACTGCCCTAACCTCAGACACACTAGGTCAGGAACTGCCCTAACCTCAGACACACTAGGTCAGGAACTGCCCTAACCTCAGACACACTAGGTCAGGAACTGCCCTAACCTCAGACACACTAGGTCAGGAACTGCCCTAACCTCAGTCACACTAGGTCAGGAACTGCCCTAACCTCAGACACACTAGGTCAGGAACTGCCCTAACCTCAAGACACACTAGGTCAGGAACTGCCCTAACCTCAGACACACTAGGTCAGGAACTGCCCTAACCTCAGACACACTAGGTCAGGAACTGCCCTAACCTCAAAGACACACTAGGTCAGGAACTGCCCTAACCTCAGACACACTAGGTCAGGAACTGCCCTAACCTCAGACACACTAGGTCAGGAACTGCCCTAACCTCAGACACACTAGGTCAGGAACTGCCCTAACCTCAGACACACTAGGTCAGGAACTGCCCTAACCTCAGACACACTAGGTCAGGAACTGCCCTAACCTCAGACACACTAGGTCAGGAACTGCCCTAACCTCAGACACACTAGGTCAGGAACTGCCCTAACCTCAAGACACACTAGGTCAGGAACTGCCCTAACCTCAGACACACTAGGTCAGGAACTGCCCTAACCTCAGACACACTAGGTCAGGAACTGCCCTAACCTCAAAGACACACTAGGTCAGGAACTGCCCTAACCTCAGACACACTAGGTCAGGAACTGCCCTAACCTCAGACACACTAGGTCAGGAACTGCCCTAACCTCAGACACACTAGGTCAGGAACTGCCCTAACCTCAGACACACTAGGTCAGGAACTGCCCTAACCTCAGACACACTAGGTCAGGAACTGCCCTAACCTCAGACACACTAGGTCAGGAACTGCCCTAACCTCAGACACACTAGGTCAGGAACTGCCCTAACCTCAGACACACTAGGTCAGGAACTGCCCTAACCTCAGTCACACTAGGTCAGGAACTGCCCTAACCTCAGACACACTAGGTCAGGAACTGCCCTAACCTCAAAGACACACTAGGTCAGGAACTGCCCTAACCTCAGACACACTAGGTCAGGAACTGCCCTAACCTCAGACACACTAGGTCAGGAACTGCCCTAACCTCAGACACACTAGGTCAGGAACTGCCCTAACCTCAGACACACTAGGTCAGGAACTGCCCTAACCTCAGTCACACTAGGTCAGGAACTGCCCTAACCTCAGACACACTAGGTCAGGAACTGCCCTAACCTCAGACACACTAGGTCAGGAACTGCCCTAACCTCAGACACACTAGGTCAGGAACTGCCCTAACCTCAAAGACACACTAGGTCAGGAACTGCCCTAACCTCAGACACACTAGGTCAGGAACTGCCCTAACCTCAGACACACTAGGTCAGGAACTGCCCTAACCTCAGTCACACTAGGTCAGGAACTGCCCTAACCTCAGACACACTAGGTCAGGAACTGCCCTAACCTCAGACACACTAGGTCAGGAACTGCCCTAACCTCAGACACACTAGGTCAGGAACTGCCCTAACCTCAGACACACTAGGTCAGGAACTGCCCTAACCTCAGACACACTAGGTCAGGAACTGCCCTAACCTCAAGACACACTAGGTCAGGAACTGCCCTAACCTCAGACACACTAGGTCAGGAACTGCCCTAACCTCAGACACACTAGGTCAGGAACTGCCCTAACCTCAGACACACTAGGTCAGGAACTGCCCTAACCTCAGACACACTAGGTCAGGAACTGCCCTAACCTCAGACACACTAGGTCAGGAACTGCCCTAACCTCAGACACACTAGGTCAGGAACTGCCCTAACCTCAGACACACTAGGTCAGGAACTGCCCTAACCTCAGACACACTAGGTCAGGAACTGCCCTAACCTCAGACACACTAGGTCAGGAACTGCCCTAACCTCAGACACACTAGGTCAGGAACTGCCCTAACCTCAGACACACTAGGTCAGGAACTGCCCTAACCTCAGACACACTAGGTCAGGAACTGCCCTAACCTCAGACACACTAGGTCAGGAACTGCCCTAACCTCAGACACACTAGGTCAGGAACTGCCCTAACCTCAGACACACTAGGTCAGGAACTGCCCTAACCTCAGACACACTAGGTCAGGAACTGCCCTAACCTCAGACACACTAGGTCAGGAACTGCCCTAACCTCAGACACACTAGGTCAGGAACTGCCCTAACCTCAGACACACTAGGTCAGGAACTGCCCTAACCTCAGACACACTAGGTCAGGAACTGCCCTAACCTCAGACACACTAGGTCAGGAACTGCCCTAACCTCAGACACACTAGGTCAGGAACTGCCCTAACCTCAGTCACACTAGGTCAGGAACTGCCCTAACCTCAGACACACTAGGTCAGGAACTGCCCTAACCTCAGACACACTAGGTCAGGAACTGCCCTAACCTCAGACACACTAGGTCAGGAACTGCCCTAACCTCAGACACACTAGGTCAGGAACTGCCCTAACCTCAGACACACTAGGTCAGGAACTGCCCTAACCTCAGACACACTAGGTCAGGAACTGCCCTAACCTCAGACACACTAGGTCAGGAACTGCCCTAACCTCAGACACACTAGGTCAGGAACTGCCCTAACCTCAGACACACTAGGTCAGGAACTGCCCTAACCTCAGTCACACTAGGTCAGGAACTGCCCTAACCTCAGACACACTAGGTCAGGAACTGCCCTAACCTCAGACACACTAGGTCAGGAACTGCCCTAACCTCAGTCACACTAGGTCAGGAACTGCCCTAACCTCAGACACACTAGGTCAGGAACTGCCCTAACCTCAGTCACACTAGGTCAGGAACTGCCCTAACCTCAGTCACACTAGGTCAGGAACTGCCCTAACCTCAGACACACTAGGTCAGGAACTGCCCTAACCTCAGACACACTAGGTCAGGAACTGCCCTAACCTCAGACACACTAGGTCAGGAACTGCCCTAACCTCAGACACACTAGGTCAGGAACTGCCCTAACCTCAGACACACTAGGTCAGGAACTGCCCTAACCTCAGACACACTAGGTCAGGAACTGCCCTAACCTCAGACACACTAGGTCAGGAACTGCCCTAACCTCAGTCACACTAGGTCAGGAACTGCCCTAACCTCAGACACACTAGGTCAGGAACTGCCCTAACCTCAGTCACACTAGGTCAGGAACTGCCCTAACCTCAGTCACACTAGGTCAGGAACTGCCCTAACCTCAGACACACTAGGTCAGGAACTGCCCTAACCTCAGACACACTAGGTCAGGAACTGCCCTAACCTCAGACACACTAGGTCAGGAACTGCCCTAACCTCAGACACACTAGGTCAGGAACTGCCCTAACCTCAGACACACTAGGTCAGGAACTGCCCTAACCTCAGACACACTAGGTCAGGAACTGCCCTAACCTCAGACACACTAGGTCAGGAACTGCCCTAACCTCAGTCACACTAGGTCAGGAACTGCCCTAACCTCAGACACACTAGGTCAGGAACTGCCCTAACCTCAGACACACTAGGTCAGGAACTGCCCTAACCTCAGACACACTAGGTCAGGAACTGCCCTAACCTCAGTCACACTAGGTCAGGAACTGCCCTAACCTCAGACACACTAGGTCAGGAACTGCCCTAACCTCAGACACACTAGGTCAGGAACTGCCCTAACCTCAGACACACTAGGTCAGGAACTGCCCTAACCTCAGACACACTAGGTCAGGAACTGCCCTAACCTCAGACACACTAGGTCAGGAACTGCCCTAACCTCAGACACACTAGGTCAGGAACTGCCCTAACCTCAGACACACTAGGTCAGGAACTGCCCTAACCTCAGACACACTAGGTCAGGAACTGCCCTAACCTCAGACACACTAGGTCAGGAACTGCCCTAACCTCAGACACACTAGGTCAGGAACTGCCCTAACCTCAGACACACTAGGTCAGGAACTGCCCTAACCTCAGTCACACTAGGTCAGGAACTGCCCTAACCTCAGACACACTAGGTCAGGAACTGCCCTAACCTCAGACACACTAGGTCAGGAACTGCCCTAACCTCAGACACACTAGGTCAGGAACTGCCCTAACCTCAGACACACTAGGTCAGGAACTGCCCTAACCTCAGACACACTAGGTCAGGAACTGCCCTAACCTCAGACACACTAGGTCAGGAACTGCCCTAACCTCAGACACACTAGGTCAGGAACTGCCCTAACCTCAGTCACACTAGGTCAGGAACTGCCCTAACCTCAGACACACTAGGTCAGGAACTGCCCTAACCTCAGACACACTAGGTCAGGAACTGCCCTAACCTCAGACACACTAGGTCAGGAACTGCCCTAACCTCAGACACACTAGGTCAGGAACTGCCCTAACCTCAGACACACTAGGTCAGGAACTGCCCTAACCTCAGTCACACTAGGTCAGGAACTGCCCTAACCTCAGACACACTAGGTCAGGAACTGCCCTAACCTCAGTCACACTAGGTCAGGAACTGCCCTAACCTCAGACACACTAGGTCAGGAACTGCCCTAACCTCAGACACACTAGGTCAGGAACTGCCCTAACCTCAGACACACTAGGTCAGGAACTGCCCTAACCTCAGACACACTAGGTCAGGAACTGCCCTAACCTCAGACACACTAGGTCAGGAACTGCCCTAACCTCAACCTCAGTCACACTAGGTCAGGAACTGCCCTAACCTCAGACACACTAGGTCAGGAACTGCCCTAACCTCAGACACACTAGGTCAGGAACTGCCCTAACCTCAGACACACTAGGTCAGGAACTGCCCTAACCTCAGTCACACTAGGTCAGGAACTGCCCTAACCTCAGTCACACTAGGTCAGGAACTGCCCTAACCTCAGACACACTAGGTCAGGAACTGCCCTAACCTCAGACACACTAGGTCAGGAACTGCCCTAACCTCAGACACACTAGGTCAGGAACTGCCCTAACCTCAGACACACTAGGTCAGGAACTGCCCTAACCTCAGACACACTAGGTCAGGAACTGCCCTAACCTCAGACACACTAGGTCAGGAACTGCCCTAACCTCAGACACACTAGGTCAGGAACTGCCCTAACCTCAGACACACTAGGTCAGGAACTGCCCTAACCTCAGACACACTAGGTCAGGAACTGCCCTAACCTCAGACACACTAGGTCAGGAACTGCCCTAACCTCAACCTCAGTCACACTAGGTCAGGAACTGCCCTAACCTCAGACACACTAGGTCAGGAACTGCCCTAACCTCAGACACACTAGGTCAGGAACTGCCCTAACCTCAGACACACTAGGTCAGGAACTGCCCTAACCTCAGACACACTAGGTCAGGAACTGCCCTAACCTCAGACACACTAGGTCAGGAACTGCCCTAACCTCAGACACACTAGGTCAGGAACTGCCCTAACCTCAGACACACTAGGTCAGGAACTGCCCTAACCTCAGACACACTAGGTCAGGAACTGCCCTAACCTCAGACACACTAGGTCAGGAACTGCCCTAACCTCAGTCACACTAGGTCAGGAACTGCCCTAACCTCAGACACACTAGGTCAGGAACTGCCCTAACCTCAGACACACTAGGTCAGGAACTGCCCTAACCTCAGACACACTAGGTCAGGAACTGCCCTAACCTCAGACACACTAGGTCAGGAACTGCCCTAACCTCAGACACACTAGGTCAGGAACTGCCCTAACCTCAGACACACTAGGTCAGGAACTGCCCTAACCTCAGACACACTAGGTCAGGAACTGCCCTAACCTCAGACACACTAGGTCAGGAACTGCCCTAACCTCAGACACACTAGGTCAGGAACTGCCCTAACCTCAGTCACACTAGGTCAGGAACTGCCCTAACCTCAGACACACTAGGTCAGGAACTGCCCTAACCTCAGACACACTAGGTCAGGAACTGCCCTAACCTCAGACACACTAGGTCAGGAACTGCCCTAACCTCAGTCACACTAGGTCAGGAACTGCCCTAACCTCAGACACACTAGGTCAGGAACTGCCCTAACCTCAGACACACTAGGTCAGGAACTGCCCTAACCTCAGTCACACTAGGTCAGGAACTGCCCTAACCTCAGACACACTAGGTCAGGAACTGCCCTAACCTCAGACACACTAGGTCAGGAACTGCCCTAACCTCAGACACACTAGGTCAGGAACTGCCCTAACCTTAACCTCAGTCACACTAGGTCAGGAACTGCCCTAACCTCAGACACACTAGGTCAGGAACTGCCCTAACCTCAGACACACTAGGTCAGGAACTGCCCTAACCTCAGACACACTAGGTCAGGAACTGCCCTAACCTCAGTCACACTAGGTCAGGAACTGCCCTAACCTCAGACACACTAGGTCAGGAACTGCCCTAACCTCAGTCACACTAGGTCAGGAACTGCCCTAACCTCAGTCACACTAGGTCAGGAACTGCCCTAACCTCAGACACACTAGGTCAGGAACTGCCCTAACCTCAGACACACTAGGTCAGGAACTGCCCTAACCTCAGTCACACTAGGTCAGGAACTGCCCTAACCTCAGACACACTAGGTCAGGAACTGCCCTAACCTCAGACACACTAGGTCAGGAACTGCCCTAACCTCAGTCACACTAGGTCAGGAACTGCCCTAACCTCAGACACACTAGGTCAGGAACTGCCCTAACCTCAGTCACACTAGGTCAGGAACTGCCCTAACCTCAGTCACACTAGGTCAGGAACTGCCCTAACCTCAGTCACACTAGGTCAGGAACTGCCCTAACCTCAACCTCAGTCACACTAGGTCAGGAACTGCCCTAACCTTAACCTCAGACACACTAGGTCAGGAACTGCCCTAACCTCAGACACACTAGGTCAGGAACTGCCCTAACCTCAACCTCAGTCACACTAGGTCAGGAACTGCCCTAACCTCAGTCACACTAGGTCAGGAACTGCCCTAACCTCAACCTCAGTCACACTAGGTCAGGAACTGCCCTAACCTCATCAGTCACACTAGGTCAGGAACTGCCCTAACCTCAGTCACACTAGGTCAGGAACTGCCCTAACCTCAGTCACACTAGGTCAGGAACTGCCCTAACCTAACCAGACACACTAGGTCAGGAACTGCCCTAACCTCAAGTCACACTAGGTCAGGAACTGCCCTAACCTCAGACACACTAGGTCAGGAACTGCCCTAACCTCAACCTCAGACACACTAGGTCAGGAACTGCCCTAACCTCAGACACACTAGGTCAGGAACTGCCCTAACCTCAGTCACACTAGGTCAGGAACTGCCCTAACCTCAACCTCAGTCACACTAGGTCAGGAACTGCCCTAACCTCAACCTCAGTCACACTAGGTCAGGAACTGCCCTAACCTCAACCTCAGTCACACTAGGTCAGGAACTGCCCTAACCTCAGTCACACTAGGTCAGGAACTGCCCTAACCTCAGACACACTAGGTCAGGAACTGCCCTAACCTCAACTCAGTCACACTAGGTCAGGAACTGCCCTAACCTCAACCTCAGTCACACTAGGTCAGGAACTGCCCTAACCTCAGACACACTAGGTCAGGAACTGCCCTAACCTCAGACACACTAGGTCAGGAACTGCCCTAACCTCAACCTCAGTCACACTAGGTCAGGAACTGCCCTAACCTCAGTCACACTAGGTCAGGAACTGCCCTAACCTCAGTCACACTAGGTCAGGAACTGCCCTAACCTCAACCTCAGTCACACTAGGTCAGGAACTGCCCTAACCTCACCTCAGTCACACTAGGTCAGGAACTGCCCTAACCTCAACCTCAGTCACACTAGGTCAGGAACTGCCCTAACCTCAGTCACACTAGGTCAGGAACTGCCCTAACCTTAACCTCAGTCACACTAGGTCAGGAACTGCCCTAACCTCAACCTCAGTCACACTAGGTCAGGAACTGCCCTAACCTTAACCTCAGTCACACTAGGTCAGGAACTGCCCTAACCTCAACCTCAGTCACACTAGGTCAGGAACTGCCCTAACCTCAGTCACACTAGGTCAGGAACTGCCCTAACCTCAACCTCAGTCACACTAGGTCAGGAACTGCCCTAACCTCAGTCACACTAGGTCAGGAACTGCCCTAACCTCAGTCACACTAGGTCAGGAACTGCCCTAACCTCAACCTCAGTCACACTAGGTCAGGAACTGCCCTAACCTCAACCTCAGTCACACTAGGTCAGGAACTGCCCTAACCTATCAGTCACACTAGGTCAGGAACTGCCCTAACCTACTCAGTCACACTAGGTCAGGAACTGCCCTAACCTTAACCTCAGTCACACTAGGTCAGGAACTGCCCTAACCTCAACCTCAGTCACACTAGGTCAGGAACTGCCCTAACCTCAGTCACACTAGGTCAGGAACTGCCCTAACCTCAGTCACACTAGGTCAGGAACTGCCCTAACCTCAACCTCAGTCACACTAGGTCAGGAACTGCCCTAACCTCAACCTCAGTCACACTAGGTCAGGAACTGCCCTAACCTCAGTCACACTAGGTCAGGAACTGCCCTAACCTTAACCTCAGTCACACTAGGTCAGGAACTGCCCTAACCTTAACCTCAGTCACACTAGGTCAGGAACTGCCCTAACCTCAACCTCAGTCACACTAGGTCAGGAACTGCCCTAACCTTAACCTCAGTCACACTAGGTCAGGAACTGCCCTAACCTTAACCTCAGTCACACTAGGTCAGGAACTGCCCTAACCTTAACCTCAGTCACACTAGGTCAGGAACTGCCCTAACCTTAACCTCAGTCACACTAGGTCAGGAACTGCCCTAACCTTAACCTCAGTCACACTAGGTCAGGAACTGCCCTAACCTCAACCTCAGTCACACTAGGTCAGGAACTGCCCTAACCTTAACCTCAGTCACACTAGGTCAGGAACTGCCCTAACCTCAACCTCAGTCACACTAGGTCAGGAACTGCCCTAACCTTAACCTCAGTCACACTAGGTCAGGAACTGCCCTAACCTCAACCTCAGTCACACTAGGTCAGGAACTGCCCTAACCTTAACCTCAGTCACACTAGGTCAGGAACTGCCCTAACCTCAACCTCAGTCACACTAGGTCAGGAACTGTCCTAACCTCAGTCACACTAGGTCAGGAACTGCCCTAACCTTAACCTCAGTCACACTAGGTCAGGAACTGCCCTAACCTTAACCTCAGTCACACTAGGTCAGGAACTGCCCTAACCTTAACCTCAGTCACACTAGGTCAGGAACTGCCCTAACCTTAACCTCAGTCACACTAGGTCAGGAACTGCCCTAACCTCAACCTCAGTCACACTAGGTCAGGAACTGCCCTAACCTTAACCTCAGTCACACTAGGTCAGGAACTGCCCTAACCTCAGTCACACTAGGTCAGGAACTGCCCTAACCTACCTCAGTCACACTAGGTCAGGAACTGCCCTAACCTTAACCTCAGTCACACTAGGTCAGGAACTGCCCTAACCTTAACCTCAGTCACACTAGGTCAGGAACTGCCCTAACCTTAACCTCAGTCACACTAGGTCAGGAACTGCCCTAACCTTAACCTCAGTCACACTAGGTCAGGAACTGCCCTAACCTTAACCTCAGTCACACTAGGTCAGGAACTGCCCTAACCTTAACCTCAGTCACACTAGGTCAGGAACTGCCCTAACCTTAACCTCAGTCACACTAGGTCAGGAACTGCCCTAACCTCAACCTCAGTCACACTAGGTCAGGAACTGCCCTAACCTCAACCTCAGTCACACTAGGTCAGGAACTGCCCTAACCTCAACCTCAGTCACACTAGGTCAGGAACTGCCCTAACCTTAACCTCAGTCACACTAGGTCAGGAACTGCCCTAACCTTAACCTCAGTCACACTAGGTCAGGAACTGCCCTAACCTCAACCTCAGTCACACTAGGTCAGGAACTGCCCTAACCTTAACCTCAGTCACACTAGGTCAGGAACTGCCCTAACCTTAACCTCAGTCACACTAGGTCAGGAACTGCCCTAACCTTAACCTCAGTCACACTAGGTCAGGAACTGCCCTAACCTAACCTCAGTCACACTAGGTCAGGAACTGCCCTAACCTTAACCTCAGTCACACTAGGTCAGGAACTGCCCTAACCTCAGTCACACTAGGTCAGGAACTGCCCTAACCTTAACCTCAGTCACACTAGGTCAGGAACTGCCCTAACCTTAACCTCAGTCACACTAGGTCAGGAACTGCCCTAACCTCAACCTCAGTCACACTAGGTCAGGAACTGCCCTAACCTTAACCTCAGTCACACTAGGTCAGGAACTGCCCTAACCTCAACCTCAGTCACACTAGGTCAGGAACTGCCCTAACCTCAGTCACACTAGGTCAGGAACTGCCCTAACCTCAGTCACACTAGGTCAGGAACTGCCCTAACCTCAGTCACACTAGGTCAGGAACTGCCCTAACCTCAACCTCAGTCACACTAGGTCAGGAACTGCCCTAACCTTAACCTCAGTCACACTAGGTCAGGAACTGCCCTAACCTTAACCTCAGTCACACTAGGTCAGGAACTGCCCTAACCTCAACCTCAGTCACACTAGGTCAGGAACTGCCCTAACCTTAACCTCAGTCACACTAGGTCAGGAACTGCCCTAACCTTAACCTCAGTCACACTAGGTCAGGAACTGCCCTAACCTCAACCTCAGTCACACTAGGTCAGGAACTGCCCTAACCTTAACCTCAGTCACACTAGGTCAGGAACTGCCCTAACCTCAACCTCAGTCACACTAGGTCAGGAACTGCCCTAACCTTAACCTCAGTCACACTAGGTCAGGAACTGCCCTAACCTTAACCTCAGTCACACTAGGTCAGGAACTGCCCTAACCTTAACCTCAGTCACACTAGGTCAGGAACTGCCCTAACCTTAACCTCAGTCACACTAGGTCAGGAACTGCCCTAACCTTAACCTCAGTCACACTAGGTCAGGAACTGCCCTAACCTTAACCTCAGTCACACTAGGTCAGGAACTGCCCTAACCTCAGTCACACTAGGTCAGGAACTGCCCTAACCTTAACCTCAGTCACACTAGGTCAGGAACTGCCCTAACCTTAACCTCAGTCACACTAGGTCAGGAACTGCCCTAACCTTAACCTCAGTCACACTAGGTCAGGAACTGCCCTAACCTCAGTCACACTAGGTCAGGAACTGCCCTAACCTCAACCTCAGTCACACTAGGTCAGGAACTGCCCTAACCTTAACCTCAGTCACACTAGGTCAGGAACTGCCCTAACCTTAACCTCAGTCACACTAGGTCAGGAACTGCCCTAACCTTAACCTCAGTCACACTAGGTCAGGAACTGCCCTAACCTAACCCAGTCACACTAGGTCAGGAACTGCCCTAACCTTAACCTCAGTCACACTAGGTCAGGAACTGCCCTAACCTCCAGTCACACTAGGTCAGGAACTGCCCTAACCTCAGTCACACTAGGTCAGGAACTGCCCTAACCTTAACCTCAGTCACACTAGGTCAGGAACTGCCCTAACCTCAACCTCAGTCACACTAGGTCAGGAACTGCCCTAACCTTAACCCAGTCACACTAGGTCAGGAACTGCCCTAACCTCAACCTCAGTCACACTAGGTCAGGAACTGCCCTAACCTCAACCTCAGTCACACTAGGTCAGGAACTGCCCTAACCTTAACCTCAGTCACACTAGGTCAGGAACTGCCCTAACCTTAACCTCAGTCACACTAGGTCAGGAACTGCCCTAACCTCAGTCACACTAGGTCGGAACTGCCTAACCTCAGTCACACTAGGTCAGGAACTGCCCTAACCTCAACCTCAGTCACACTAGGTCAGGAACTGCCCTAACCTTAACCTCAGTCACACTAGGTCAGGAACTGCCCTAACCTCAACCTCAGTCACACTAGGTCAGGAACTGCCCTAACCTTAACCTCAGTCACACTAGGTCAGGAACTGCCCTAACCTTAACCTCAGTCACACTAGGTCAGGAACTGCCCTAACCTTAACCTCAGTCACACTAGGTCAGGAACTGCCCTAACCTCAACCTCAGTCACACTAGGTCAGGAACTGCCCTAACCTCAACCTCAGTCACACTAGGTCAGGAACTGCCCTAACCTTAACCTCAGTCACACTAGGTCAGGAACTGCCCTAACCTTAACCTCAGTCACACTAGGTCAGGAACTGCCCTAACCTTAACCTCAGTCACACTAGGTCAGGAACTGCCCTAACCTTAACCTCAGTCACACTAGGTCAGGAACTGCCCTAACCTTAACCTCAGTCACACTAGGTCAGGAACTGCCCTAACCTTAACCTCAGTCACACTAGGTCAGGAACTGCCCTAACCTCAACCTCAGTCACACTAGGTCAGGAACTGCCCTAACCTCAACCTCAGTCACACTAGGTCAGGAACTGCCCTAACCTTAACCTCAGTCACACTAGGTCAGGAACTGCCCTAACCTCAACCTCAGTCACACTAGGTCAGGAACTGCCCTAACCTCAACCTCAGTCACACTAGGTCAGGAACTGCCCTAACCTTAACCTCAGTCACACTAGGTCAGGAACTGCCCTAACCTCAACCTCAGTCACACTAGGTCAGGAACTGCCCTAACCTTAACCTCAGTCACACTAGGTCAGGAACTGCCCTAACCTTAACCTCAGTCACACTAGGTCAGGAACTGCCCTAACCTTAACCTCAGTCACACTAGGTCAGGAACTGCCCTAACCTTAACCTCAGTCACACTAGGTCAGGAACTGCCCTAACCTTAACCTCAGTCACACTAGGTCAGGAACTGCCCTAACCTTAACCTCAGTCACACTAGGTCAGGAACTGCCCTAACCTTAACCTCAGTCACACTAGGTCAGGAACTGCCCTAACCTTAACCTCAGTCACACTAGGTCAGGAACTGCCCTAACCTTAACCTCAGTCACACTAGGTCAGGAACTGCCCTAACCTTAACCTCAGTCACACTAGGTCAGGAACTGCCCTAACCTTAACCTCAGTCACACTAGGTCAGGAACTGCCCTAACCTTAACCTCAGTCACACTAGGTCAGGAACTGCCCTAACCTTAACCTCAGTCACACTAGGTCAGGAACTGCCCTAACCTTACCTCAGTCACACTAGGTCAGGAACTGCCCTAACCTTAACCTCAGTCACACTAGGTCAGGAACTGCCCTAACCTTAACCTCAGTCACACTAGGTCAGGAACTGCCCTAACCTTAACCTCAGTCACACTAGGTCAGGAACTGCCCTAACCTTAACCTCAGTCACACTAGGTCAGGAACTGCCCTAACCTTAACCTCAGTCACACTAGGTCAGGAACTGCCCTAACCTCAACCTCAGTCACACTAGGTCAGGAACTGCCCTAACCTTAACCTCAGTCACACTAGGTCAGGAACTGCCCTAACCTCAACCTCAGTCACACTAGGTCAGGAACTGCCCTAACCTCAACCTCAGTCACACTAGGTCAGGAACTGCCCTAACCTCAACCTCAGTCACACTAGGTCAGGAACTGCCCTAACCTCAACCTCAGTCACACTAGGTCAGGAACTGCCCTAACCTTAACCTCAGTCACACTAGGTCAGGAACTGCCCTAACCTTAACCTCAGTCACACTAGGTCAGGAACTGCCCTAACCTTAACCTCAGTCACACTAGGTCAGGAACTGCCCTAACCTTAACCTCAGTCACACTAGGTCAGGAACTGCCCTAACCTTAACCTCAGTCACACTAGGTCAGGAACTGCCCTAACCTTAACCTCAGTCACACTAGGTCAGGAACTGCCCTAACCTTAACCTCAGTCACACTAGGTCAGGAACTGCCCTAACCTCAGTCACACTAGGTCAGGAACTGCCCTAACCTTAACCTCAGTCACACTAGGTCAGGAACTGCCCTAACCTTAACCTCAGTCACACTAGGTCAGGAACTGCCCTAACCTCAACCTCAGTCACACTAGGTCAGGAACTGCCCTAACCTCAACCTCAGACACACTAGGTCAGGAACTGCCCTAACCTTAACCTCAGTCACACTAGGTCAGGAACTGCCCTAACCTCAACCTCAGTCACACTAGGTCAGGAACTGCCCTAACCTCAACCTCAGTCACACTAGGTCAGGAACTGCCCTAACCTTAACCTCAGTCACACTAGGTCAGGAACTGCCCTAACCTTAACCTCAGTCACACTAGGTCAGGAACTGCCCTAACCTTAACCTCAGTCACACTAGGTCAGGAACTGCCCTAACCTTAACCTCAGTCACACTAGGTCAGGAACTGCCCTAACCTTAACCTCAGTCACACTAGGTCAGGAACTGCCCTAACCTTAACCTCAGTCACACTAGGTCAGGAACTGCCCTAACCTTAACCTCAGTCACACTAGGTCAGGAACTGCCCTAACCTTAACCTCAGTCACACTAGGTCAGGAACTGCCCTAACCTTAACCTCAGTCACACTAGGTCAGGAACTGCCCTAACCTTAACCTCAGTCACACTAGGTCAGGAACTGCCCTAACCTTAACCTCAGTCACACTAGGTCAGGAACTGCCCTAACCTTAACCTCAGTCACACTAGGTCAGGAACTGCCCTAACCTTAACCTCAGTCACACTAGGTCAGGAACTGCCCTAACCTTAACCTCAGTCACACTAGGTCAGGAACTGCCCTAACCTTAACCTCAGTCACACTAGGTCAGGAACTGCCCTAACCTTAACCTCAGTCACACTAGGTCAGGAACTGCCCTAACCTCAACCTCAGTCACACTAGGTCAGGAACTGCCCTAACCTCAACCTCAGTCACACTAGGTCAGGAACTGCCCTAACCTCAACCTCAGTCACACTAGGTCAGGAACTGCCCTAACCTTAACCTCAGTCGCACTAGGTCAGGAACTGCCCTAACCTTAACCTCAGTCGCACTAGGTCAGGAACTGCCCTAACCTTAACCTCAGTCGCACTAGGTCAGGAACTGCCCTAACCTCAACCTCAGTCGCACTAGGTCAGGAACTGCCCTAACCTCAACCTCAGTCGCACTAGGTCAGGAACTGCCCTAACCTCAACCTCAGTCACACTAGGTCAGGAACTGCCCTAACCTCAACCTCAGTCGCACTAGGTCAGGAACTGCCCTAACCTTAACCTCAGTCGCACTAGGTCAGGAACTGCCCTAACCTTAACCTCAGTCGCACTAGGTCAGGAACTGCCCTAACCTTAACCTCAGTCACACTAGGTCAGGAACTGCCCTAACCTCAACCTCAGTCACACTAGGTCAGGAACTGCCCTAACCTCAACCTCAGTCACACTAGGTCAGGAACTGCCCTAACCTCAACCTCAGTCACACTAGGTCAGGAACTGCCCTAACCTCAACCTCAGTCACACTAGGTCAGGAACTGCCCTAACCTCAACCTCAGTCACACTAGGTCAGGAACTGCCCTAACCTTAACCTCAGTCACACTAGGTCAGGAACTGCCCTAACCTTAACCTCAGTCACACTAGGTCAGGAACTGCCCTAACCTTAACCTCAGTCACACTAGGTCAGGAACTGCCCTAACCTCAACCTCAGTCACACTAGGTCAGAAACTGTCTTAACCTCAGTCACACTAGGTCAGAAACTGTCTTAACCTCAGTCACACTAGGTCAGAAACTGTCTTAACCTCAGTCACACTAGGTCAGAAACTGTCTTAACCTCAGTCACACTAGGTCAGGAACTGCCCTAACCTTAACCTCAGTCACACTAGGTCAGGAACTGCCCTAACCTCAACCTCAGTCACACTAGGTCAGAAACTGTCTTAACCTCAGTCACACTAGGTCAGAAACTGTCTTAACCTCAGTCACACTAGGTCAGGAACTGTCTTAACCTCAGTCACACTAGGTCAGGAACTGTCTTAACCTCAGTCACACTAGGTCAGAAACTGCCCTAACCTTAACCTCAGTCACACTAGGTCAGGAACTGCCCTAACCTTAACCTCAGTCACACTAGGTCAGGAACTGTCTTAACCTCAGTCACACTAGGTCAGAAACTGTCTTAACCTCAGTCACACTAGGTCAGGAACTGCCCTAACCTTAACCTCAGTCACACTAGGTCAGAAACTGTCCTAACCTCAGTCACACTAGGTCAGAAACTGTCTTAACCTCAGTCACACTAGGTCAGAAACTGTCTTAACCTCAGTCACACTAGGTCAGAAACTGTCTTAACCTCAGTCACACTAGGTCAGAAACTGCCTTAACCTCAGTCACACTAGGTCAGAAACTGTCTTAACCTCAGTCACACTAGGTCAGAAACTGCATATTGGCCTGTAGGCTGTTATTCACCACCTAATGAACTGGGAACTAGGAACAGGAAGTGGGAACTAGGGATGCAGATTTCAGTCCATTTTTCTGCTGACTAATCGGTCAATAAACGTTACATTTTTTTCCCAACAACAAAATGACCACTGGAAAATACTATGCTGCATTGAGATTAATGGACCTATACCGTATGCATTGTGATTTCCATTATATTTTTTTGGGGAAACCTGGCCCTGACCTGTGGGTTTTATTTTCCTCCCTGGTCATAGGTCTAAGCGATGTCAAAATATGTAGAATTTCAGGAAATGAGCTTTTAAAACAGTATAATTTTCCTGGGGGGGGGACCTCCAGACCCCCTGTCTAGGGGTTGTACCGGGGGGCAATGAAATTCACATAGCAAATCTCACTCCAAGCTTTTTTGAAAAGTTGGCAGCCCCTAGATGCATAGTAATAATTTTATATTAAGCTGATTTTATAGCAGTAGGCAGACTACAATTGTCATGTAAACACTTTACTCTGCTTATCTTAATTGTCTTAAGGTCAAAATCGAGGTAAGCGTACGTCAATTAAAAGACCAGATTTTCTCAGCAATCTTTTGAATAATTATGACTTTTTGTTTGTTATTTGCTGTGCAATGAAAGCACGTTTTACTCCAGTACCAGCTTTTTGACGAGCTGCTCTCATGCTGTCTGACAGTTGATGGGCCATTCTGCTCCTCAAACTGGGTTCTGTTTGCTGTGTGGTTGTGATGAAGACTAACAAAAATAGACACGCGTTAATTTCATTCCACAAAATTATGCAAAATAACCTATAGACTGGTAAGAATCACTGGTTAAAATGTTCGGTGTCTAACCGGTTAACCATTAAAATCCCTAGTGGGAACTCAAAACATCTCTAAATATAATATTGTTGCTATATAGCCATGTAGGTTAATTTATCTGCCAGGGAAATCTGACCATAACTATATTCTCCTGATTCCTGCTTACAAGCAAAAACTACTCATTGGCGGCAGCTCTGGCTTTTAGCTCAGTGTGGATGTTGCCTGTAATACATGGCTTCTGGTTGGGAAATGTACGTACGGTCACTGTGGGGACAACGTCGTCGATGCACTTATTGACGAAGCCGGTGATTTCTTGAGGTGGTATACTCCTCAATGACATTGGATGAATCCCGGAACATATTCCAGTCTGCGAGCGAACAGTCCTGTAGTTTAGCATCCGCGTCATCTGACCACTTCTGTATTGAGCAAGTCACTGGTACTTCCTGCTTTAGTTTTTGCTTGTAAGCAGGATTCAGGAGGATAGAATTATGGCCAGATTCGCCAAATGGAGGGCGAGGGAGAGGTTTGTCTTTGTGTGTGGAGTAAAGGTGGTCTCAAGTTTTTTTTCTTCCCCTCTGGTTGCACATGCCGGTAGAAATTAGGTAAAATGGATTTGTTTGCCTGCGTTAAAGTCGCCGGCCACTAGGAGCGCTGCTTCTGCATTAGCATTTTCTTGTTAGCTTATGGCCTTATACAGCTCGTTGAGTGCGGTCTTAGTGCCAGCATCGGTCTGTGGTGGTAAATGGACAGCTACAAATAATATAGATGAGAACTCTCTTGGTAGATAGTGTGGTCTACAGCTTATCATGAGATACTCTACCTCAGGCGAGCAATACCTCGAGACTTCTTTAATAGTAGACATCGCGCACCAGCAGTTATTGACAAATAGACGCACACCAACTTTTCTTCACGCTGATGACGGGGATTTGCGCCTTGTCTCGACAAAGCAGTATATCCTTTGCGTCGGACTCGTTAAATAAAAAGTCTTTGTCCAGTTCGAGGTGAGTAATCGCTGTTCTGATGTCCACAAGCACTTTTCGGTCATAAGAACAGGTAGCAACAACTTTATGTACAAAATGAGTTACAAACAATGCAAAAAAAACAAACAAATTGTGCTGTTGGTTAGGAGCCCGTAAAACGGCAACCCCTCCAGCACCATTCTCTAATGACTCATGCCAGAAACCCTAGACCCACCCCAATTCTCAAACCGCCCCAACAGATCCACGCACTCTCAATCACACTCCACACTGCCCTTTCCCACCTGGACAAAAGGAACACCTATATGAGAATGCTATTCATTGACTACAGCTCAGCGTTCAATACCATAGTGCCCACAAAGCTCATCACTAAGCTAAGGACCCTTGGGACTAAACACCTCCCTCTGCAACTGGATCCTGGACTTCCTGACGGGCCGCCCCCAGGTGGTGAGGGTAGGCAACAACACATCTGCCATGCTGATCCTCAAAACGGGGGCCCCTCAGGGGTGCGTGCTTAGTCTCCTCCTGTACTCCCTGTTCACCTACGAATGCGTGGCCAAGCACCACTCCCAACACCATCATTAAGTTTGCTGACGACACAACAGTGTTAGGCCTGATCACTGACAATGATGACACCGCCTATAGGGAGGAGGTCCAAGTGTGCAAGGACCAACAACCTCTCCCTCAATGTGAGCAAGACATAGGAGCTGATTGTGGACTACAGGAAAAGGAGGGCTGAACAGTCCCCAATTAACATCAACGGGGCTGAAATTTAGCGGGTCGAGAGTTTCAAGTTCCTTGGTGTCCACATGACCAACAAACTATCATGGTCCAAACACACCAAGACAGTCGTGAAGAGGGCACGACAAACACCTTTTCCCCCTCAGGAAACCGCAAAGATTTGTCATGGGTTCCCAGATCCTCGAAAGGTTCTACAGCTGCACCATCGAGACATCCTGACCGGTTGCATCACCGCCTGGTATTGCAACTGCTTGGCCTCCCACCATAAAGCGCTACAGAGGGTAATGCTTTTTACCTTTATTTAACTAGGCAAGTCAGTTAAGAACAAATTCTTATTTTCAGTGACTGCCTAGGAACAGTGGGTTAACTGCCTTGTTCAGGGGCAGAACGACAGATTTGTACCTTGTCAGCTCGGGGATTCAATCTTGCAACCTTTCGGTTACTGGCCCAATGCTCTAACCACTTGGCTACCTGCCGCCCCAGTACATCACTGGGGCCAAGCTTCCTGCCATCCAGGACCTATATACTAGGCAGTGTCAGTGGAAGGCCCAAAAAATTGTCAAAGACTCCAGTCACTGAAGTCATAGACCACGGCAAGTGGTACCGAAGCGGTACCACGTTAAGTCTAAGTCCAAAATGCTCCTTAATGGCTTCTACCCCCAAGCCATAATACTGCTGAACAATTAATCAAATGGCCCCCACATTGCTGCTACTCTCTGTTTATTATCTATGCATCTATACTTTACAAATTACCTGGACTAACCTGTACCGCCGCACATTGACTCGGTACCAGACCCGGCTGTATACAGCCTCATTACTAACCTGTACCGCCGCACATTGACTCGGTACCGGACCCGGCTGTATATAGCCTCATTACTAACCTGTACCGCCGCACATTGACTCGGTACCAGACCCGGCTGTGTACAGCCTCATTACTAACCTGTACCGCCGCACATTGACTCGGTACCGGACCCGGCTGTATACAGCCTCATTACTAACCTGTACCGCCGCACATTGACTCGGTACTGGACCCGGCTGTATACAGCCTCATTACTAACCTGTACCACCGCGCATTGACTCGGTACCGGACCCGGCTGTATATAGCCTCATTACTAACCTGTACCACCGCGCATTGACTCGGTACTGGACCCGGCTGTATATAGCCTCATTACTAACCTGTACCACCGCACATTGACTCGGTACTGGACCCGGCTGTATACAGCCTCATTACTAACCTGTACCACCGCACATTGACTCGGTACTGGACCCGGCTGTATACAGCCTCATTACTAACCTGTACCGCCGCGCATTGACTTGGTACTGGACCCGGCTGTATACAGCCTCATTACTAACCTGTACCGCCGCGCATTGACTCGGTACTAGACCCGGCTGTATATAGCCTCATTACTAACCTGTACCACCGCACATTGACTCGGTACCAGACCCGGCTGTATATAGCCTCATTACTAACCTGTACCACCGCACATTGACTCAGTACTGGACCCGGCTGTATATAGCCTCATTACTAACCTGTACCACCGCGCATTGACTCGGTACCGGACCCGGCTGTATATAGCCTCATTACTAACCTGTACCGCCGCACATTGACTCGGTACCGGACCCGGCTGTATATAGCCTCATTACTAACCTGTACCGCCGCACATTGACTCGGTACTGGACCCGGCTGTATATAGCCTCATTACTAACCTGTACCACCGCACATTGACTCGGTACTGGACCCGGCTGTATATAGCCTCATTACTAACCTGTACCGCCGCGCATTGACTCGGTACTGGACCCGGCTGTATATAGCCTCATTACTAACCTGTACCGCCGCACATTGACTCGGTACCGGACCCGGCTGTATATAGCCTCATTACTAACCTGTACCACCGCGCATTGACTCGGTACTGGACCCGGCTGTATATAGCCTCATTACTAACCTGTACCACCGCGCATTGACTCGGTACCGGACCCGGCTGTATATAGCCTCATTACTAACCTGTACCACCGCGCATTGACTCGGTACCGGACCCGGCTGTATATAGCCTCATTACTAACCTGTACCACCGCGCATTGACTCAGTACTGGACCCGGCTGTATATAGCCTCATTACTAACCTGTACCGCCGCACATTGACTCGGTACTGGACCCGGCTGTATACAGCCTCATTACTAACCTGTACCGCCGCACATTGACTCGGTACTGGACCCGGCTGTATACAGCCTCATTACTAACCTGTACCGCCGCGCATTGACTCGGTACTGGACCCGGCTGTATATAGCCTCATTACTAACCTGTACCACCGCGCATTGACTCGGTACCGGACCCGGCTGTATATAGCCTCATTACTAACCTGTACCACCGCGCATTGACTCGGTACCAGACCCGGCTGTATATAGCCTCATTACTAACCTGTACCGCCGCGCATTGACTCGGTACCAGACCCGGCTGTATTATGTCATTTTCTTGTTCCTTTTTGATTAGATTTTTTTTTTTACTTGAGTTTATTTAATAAATATTTTCTTAACTCTATTTCTTGAACTGCATTGTTGGTTAAGGGCTTGTAAGTAAAGCATTTCACTGTGAGGTCTACTACACCTGTTGTATTCAGCATTTCACTGTGAGGTCTACTACACCTGTTGTATTCAGCATTTCACTGTGAGGTCTACTACACCTGTTGTATTCAGCATTTCACTGTGAGGTCTACTACACCTGTTGTATTCAGCATTTCACTGTACGGTTTACTACACCTGTTGTATTCAGCATTTCACTGTAAGGTCTACTACACCTGTTGTATTCAGCATTTCACTGTGAGGTCTACTACACCTGTTGTATTCGGCGCATGTGACAAATAACATTTGATTAATGTAGACTAATGTCCTACTAAAACTTTCCAGTGTTAAGCCTCGGCTACTTGATGTAACTGTACTACACGGCCTACTCTGGGTCTGAACCGTACGGCACGCTGCTTCTCTCTCTCGCTCTCACTCTCGCTCTCTCTGCTTTGAGACTAATGCTGTGTTCAAAACAGCTGGGAACTCGTAAGTCTCCAACCTCAGTGCGTTCAACAGCTGGGAACTGGTAAAATGAGATCCGACTGGGGAGAAATAGTTTTGAACGGTCATCGAACTCGGAATTCCAAGTAGAAAACATTTTCCTGATTTGTCATGATTTGACCTCGTTGTTGTGCTGGGGTGTGTTGTGCTGGGGTGTGTTGTGCTGGGGTGTGTTGTGCTGGGGTGTGTTGTGCTGGGGTGTGTTGTTGAGGTGTTATTGTGTTGGGATGTGTTGTTGAGGTGTTGTTGTGCTGGGATGTGTTGTTGAGGTGTTATTGTGCTGGGGTGTGTTGTTGAGGTGTTGTTGTGCTGGGATGTGTTGTTGTGTTGGGGTGTGTTGTTGTGTTGGGGTGTGTTGTTGTGTTGGGGTGTGTTGTTGTGTTGGGGTGTGTTGTTGTGTTGGGGTGTGTTGTTGTGTTGGGGTGTGTTGTTGTGCTGGGGTGTGTTGTTGTGCTGGGGTGTGTTGTTGTGCTGGGGTGTGTTGTTGTGCTGGGGTGTGTTGTTGTGCTGGGGTGTGTTGTTGTGTTGGTGTGTTGTTGTGTTGGGGTGTGTTGTGCTGGGGTGTGTTGTGCTGGGGTGTGTTGTTGAGGTGTTGTTGTGCTGGGGTGTGTTGTTGTGCTGGGGTGTGTTGTTGTGCTGGGGTGTGTTGTTGTGCTGGGGTGTGTTGTTGTGCTGGGGTGTGTTGTTGTGCTGGGGTGTGTTGTTGTGCTGGGGTGTGTTGTTGTGCTGGGGTGTGTTGTTGTGCTGGGGTGTGTTGTTGAGGTGTAGGTGTGTTGTGTTGGTGTGTTGTTGAGGTGTTGTTGTGCTGGGGTGTTGATTGTTTGTGTCTTTCTTCCTATGGCCACCGGGAACAGAGGTCTTACCTGGACTTGAAGAACGCACTGCCACTTTTACAGGTTCCAACTGTAGCCTAGGGTTTCAACCATGTTGTCCCCTCCAGACTCTCTCTCTCTCTCTCTCTCTCTCTCTCTCTCTCCTGCTTGGTGGTGTTGTCCCCCTCCAGACTCTCTCTCTCTCTCCTGCTTGGTGGTGTTGTCCCCTCCAGACTCTCTCTCTCTCTCCTGCTTGGTGGTGTTGTCCCCCTCCAGACTCTCTCTCTCTCTCCTGCTTGGTGGTGTTGTCCCCCTCCAGACTCTCTCTCTCTCTCTCCTGCTTGGTGGTGTTATCCCCTCCAGACTCTCTCTCTCCTGCTTGGTGGTGTTGTCCCCTCCAGACTCTCTCTCTCTCTCTCCTGCTTGGTGGTGTTGTCCCCCTCCAGACTCTCTCTCTCTCTCTCTCCTGCTTGGTGGTGTTGTCCCCCTCCAGACTCTCTCTCTCTCTCCTGCTTGGTTGTGTTGTCCCCCTCCAGACTCTCTCTCTCTCTCTCCCTGCTTGGTTGTGTTGTCCCCTCCAGACTCTCTCTCTCTCTCTCCTGCTTGGTGGTGTTGTCCCCTCCAGACTCTCTCTCTCTCTCCCTGCTTGGTGGTGTTGTCCCCTCCAGACTCTCTCTCTCTCTCCCTGCTTGGTGGTGTTGTCCCCTCCAGACTCTCTCTCTCCTGCTTGGTGGTGTTGTCCCCTCCAGACTCTCTCTCTCTCTCTCTCTCTCTCTCTCTGCTTGGTGGTGTTGTCCCCCTCCAGACTCTCTCTCTCTCTCCTGCTTGGTGGTGTTGTCCCCTCCAGACTCTCTCTCTCTCTCCCTGCTTGGTGGTGTTGTCCCCCTCCAGACTCTCTCTCTCTCTCCTGCTTGGTGGTGTTGTCCCCCTCCAGACTCTCTCTCTCTCTCTCCCTGCTTGGTGGTGTTGTCCCCTCCAGACTCTCTCTCTCCCTGCTTGGTGGTGTTGTCCCCTCCAGACTCTCTCTCTCTCTCCCTGCTTGGTGGTGTTGTCCCCCTCCAGACTCTCTCTCTCTCTCTCCTGCTTGGTGGTGTTGTCCCCTCCAGACTCTCTCTCTCCTGCTTGGTGGTGTTGTCCCCCTCCAGACTCTCTCTCTCTCTCTCCTGCTTGGTTGTGTTGTCCCCTCCAGACTCTCTCTCTCTCTCTCTCTCCTGCTTGGTGGTGTTGTCCCCTCCAGACTCTCTCTCTCTCTCCTGCTTGGTGGTGTTGTCCCCTCCAGACTCTCTCTCTCTCTCCTGCTTGGTGGTGTTGTCCCCTCCAGACTCTCTCTCTCCTGCTTGGTGGTGTTGTCCCCTCCAGACTCTCTCTCTCTCTCTCTCTCTCTCCTGCTTGGTGGTGTTGTCCCCCTCCAGACTCTCTCTCTCTCTCCTGCTTGGTGGTGTTGTCCCCTCCAGACTCTCTCTCTCTGCTTGGTGGTGTTGTCCCCCTCCAGACTCTCTCTCTCTCTCCTGCTTGGTGGTGTTGTCCCCTCCAGACTCTCTCTCTCTCTCTCCTGCTTGGTGGTGTTGTCCCCCTCCAGACTCTCTCTCTCTCTCTCTCCTGCTTGGTGGTGTTGTCCCCTCCAGACTCTCTCTCTCTCTCTCCTGCTTGGTGGTGTTGTCCCCCTCCAGACTCTCTCTCTCTCTCTCTCTCTCTCCTCTCTCCTGCTTGGTGGTGTTGTCCCCCTCCAGACTCTCTCTCTCTCTCTCTCTCTCCTGCTTGGTGGTGTTGTCCCCTCCAGACTCTCTCTCTCTCCTGCTTGGTGGTGTTGTCCCCTCCAGACTCTCTCTCTCTCTCTCTCTCTCTCTCTCCTGCTTGGTGGTGTTGTCCCCTCCAGACTCTCTCTCTCTCTCCTGCTTGGTGGTGTTGTCCCCCTCCAGACTCTCTCTCTCTCTCCTGCTTGGTGGTGTTGTCCCCTCCAGACTCTCTCTCTCTCTCTCTCCTTCTGCTTGGTGGTGTTGTCCCCTCCAGACTCTCTCTCTCTCTCCTGCTTGGTGGTGTTGTCCCCTCCAGACTCTCTTCTCTCTCTCCTGCTTGGTGGTGTTGTCCCCTCCAGACTCTCTCTCTCTCTCTCTCTCTCTCTCCTGCTTGGTGGTGTTGTCCCCTCCAGACTCTCTCTCTCTCCTGCTTGGTGGTGTTGTCCCCTCCAGACTCTCTCTCTCTCTCCTGCTTGGTGGTGTTGTCCCCTCCAGACTCTCTCTCTCTCCTCCTGCTTGGTGGTGTTGTCCCCTCCAGACTCTCTCTCTCCTGCTTGGTGGTGTTGTCCCCTCCAGACTCTCTCTCTCTCTCCTGCTTGGTGGTGTTGTCCCCTCCAGACTCTCTCTCTCTCCTGCTTGGTGGTGTTGTCCCCCTCCAGACTCTCTCTCTCTCTCTCTCTCTCTCTCTCCTGCTTGGTGGTGTTGTCCCCCTCCAGACTCTCTCTCTCTCCTGCTTGGTGGTGTTGTCCCCCTCCAGACTCTCTCTCTCTCTCTCCTGCTTGGTGGTGTTGTCCCCTCCAGACTCTCTCTCTCCTGCTTGGTGGTGTTGTCCCCTCCAGACTCTCTCTCTCTCTCTCTCCTGCTTGGTGGTGTTGTCCCCTCCAGACTCTCTCTCTCTCTCTCCTGCTTGGTGGTGTTGTCCCCTCCAGACTCTCTCTCTCTCTCTCCTGCTTGGTGGTGTTGTCCCCTCCAGACTCTCTCTCTCTCTCTCTGCTTGGTGGTGTTGTCCCCTCCAGACTCTCTCTCTCTCTCTCCTGCTTGGTGGTGTTGTCCCCTCCAGACTCTCTCTCTCTCTCTCTCCTGCTTGGTGGTGTTGTCCCCCTCCAGACTCTCTCTCTCTCTCTCTCTCTCCTCTCTCTCTCTCTCTCCTGCTTGGTGGTGTTGTCCCCTCCAGACTCTCTCTCTCTCTCTCTGCTTGGTGGTGTTGTCCCCTCCAGACTCTCTCTCTCTCTCCTGCTTGGTGATGTTGTCCCCCTCCAGACTCTCTCTCTCTCTCTCTCTCCCTGCTTGGTGGTGTTGTCCCCTCCAGACTCTCTCTCTCTCTCCTGCTTGGTGGTGTTGTCCCCCTCCAGACTCTCTCTCTCTCTCTCTCCTGCTTGGTGGTGTTGTCCCCCTCCAGACTCTCTCTCTCTCTCTCTCTCTCCTGCTTGGTGGTGTTGTCCCCCTCCAGACTCTCTCTCTCTCTCTCTCTCTCCTGCTTGGTGGTGTTGTCCCCCTCCAGACTCTCTCTCTCTCTCTCTCCTGCTTGGTGGTGTTGTCCCCCTCCAGACTCTCTCTCTCTCTCCTGCTTGGTGGTGTTGTCCCCTCCAGACTCTCTCTCTCTCTCCTGCTTGGTGGTGTTGTCCCCTCCAGACTCTCTCTCTCTCTCTCCTGCTTGGTGGTGTTGTCCCCTCCAGACTCTCTCTCTCTCTCTCCTGCTTGGTGGTGTTGTCCCCTCCAGACTCTCTCTCTCTCTCCTGCTTGGTGGTGTTGTCCCCTCCAGACTCTCTCTCTCTCTCTCCTGCTTGGTGGTGTTGTCCCCTCCAGACTCTCTCTCTCTCTCTCCTGCTTGGTGGTGTTGTCCCCTCCAGACTCTCTCTCTCTCCCTGCTTGGTGGTGTTGTCCCCTCCAGACTCTCTCTCTCTCTCTCCTGCTTGGTGGTGTTGTCCCCTCCAGACTCTCTCTCTCTCTCTCCTGCTTGGTGGTGTTGTCCCCTCCAGACTCTCTCTCTCTCTCTCCTGCTTGGTGGTGTTGTCCCCTCCAGACTCTCTCTCTCTCTCTCTCTCTCCTGCTTGGTGGTGTTGTCCCCTCCAGACTCTCTCTCTCTCTCCTGCTTGGTGGTGTTGTCCCCTCCAGACTCTCTCTCTCTCTCCTCTCTCCTGCTTGGTGGTGTTGTCCCCTCCAGACTCTCTCTCTCTCTCTCCTGCTTGGTGGTGTTGTCCCCTCCAGACTCTCTCTCTCTCTCCTGCTTGGTGGTGTTGTCCCCTCCAGACTCTCTCTCTCTCTCCTGCTTGGTGGTGTTGTCCCCCTCCAGACTCACTCTCTCTCTCTCTCCTGCTTGGTGGTGTTGTCCCCTCCAGACTCTCTCTCTCCTGCTTGGTGGTGTTGTCCCCTCCAGACTCACTCTCTCTCTCTCTCCTGCTTGGTGGTGTTGTCCCCTCCAGACTCTCTCTCTCTCTCTCTCTCTCTCTCTCTCTCTCCTGCTTGGTGGTGTTGTCCCCTCCAGACTCTCTCTCTCTCCCTGCTTGGTGGTGTTGTCCCCCTCCAGACTCTCTCTCTCTCCTGCTTGGTGATGTTGTCCCCTCCAGACTCTCTCTCTCTCTCTCCTGCTTGGTGGTGTTGTCCCCTCCAGACTCTCTCTCTCTCTCTCTCCTGCTTGGTGGTGTTGTCCCCCTCCAGACTCTCTCTCTCTCCTGCTTGGTGGTGTTGTCCCCTCCAGACTCTCTCTCTCTCTCCTGCTTGGTGGTGTTGTCCCCTCCAGACTCTCTCTCTCTCTCCTGCTTGGTGGTGTTGTCCCCTCCAGACTCTCTCTCTCTCCTGCTTGGTGGTGTTGTCCCCTCCAGACTCTCTATCTCTCTCTCCTGCTTGGTGGTGTTGTCCCCCTCCAGACTCTCTCTCTCTCCTGCTTGGTGATGTTGTCCCCCTCCAGACTCTCTCTCTCTCTCTCTCTCTCCTGCTTGGTGGTGTTGTCCCCCTCCAGACTCTCTCTCTCTCCTGCTTGGTGGTGTTGTCCCCTCCAGACTCTCTCTCGCTCCTGCTTGGTGGTGTTGTCCCCCTCCAGACTCTCTCTCTCTCCTGCTTGCTCTGCTTGGTGGTGTTGTCCCCTCCAGACTCTCTATCTCTCTCCTGCTTGGTGGTGTTGTCCCCTCCAGACTCTCTCTCTCTCTCCTGCTTGGTGGTGTTGTCCCCCTCCAGACTCTCTCTCTCTCTCCTGCTTGGTGGTGTTGTCCCCTCCAGACTCTCTCTCTCTCTCTCTCTCCTGCTTGGTGGTGTTGTCCCCTCCAGACTCTCCCTCTCTCCTGCTTGGTGGTGTTGTCCCCCTCCAGACTCTCTCTCTCTCTCTCTCCTGCTTGGTGGTGTTGTCCCCTCCAGACTCTCTCTCTCTCTCCTGCTTGGTGGTGTTGTCCCCCTCCAGACTCTCTCTCTCTCTCCTGCTTGGTGGTGTTGTCCCCTCCAGACTCTCTCTCTCTCTCTCTCTCTCCTGCTTGGTGGTGTTGTCCCCTCCAGACTCTCTCTCTCTCTCTCCTGCTTGGTGGTGTTGTCCCCCTCCAGACTCTCTCTCTCTCTCTCTCTCTCTCTCTCTCTCTCTCCTGCTTGGTGGTGTTGTCCCCTCCAGACTCTCTCTCTCTCTCCTGCTTGGTGGTGTTGTCCCCTCCAGACTCTCTCTCTCTATCTCTCTCCTGCTTGGTGGTGTTGTCCCCTCCAGACTCTCTCTCTCTCTCCTGCTTGGTGGTGTTGTCCCCTCCAGACTCTCTCTCTCTCTCCTGCTTGGTGGTAGTTGTCCCCTCCAGACTCTCTCTCTCTCTCTCCTGCTTGGTGGTGTTGTCCCCTCCAGACTCTCTCTCTCTCTCTCCTGCTTGGTGGTGTTGTCCCCTCCAGACTCTCTCTCTCTCCTGCTTGGTGGTGTTGTCCCCGCCTGACTCTCTCTCTCTCTCTCCTGCTTGGTGGTGTTGTCCCCTCCAGACTCTCTCTCTCTCCTGCTTGGTGGTGTTGTCCCCCTCCAGACTCTCTCTCTCTCTCTCTCTCTCTCTCTCTCTCTCCTGCTTGGTGGTGTTGTCCCCTCCAGACTCTCTCTCTCTCTCTCTCTCTCCTGCTTGGTGGTGTTGTCCCCTCCAGACTCTCTCTCTCTCTCTCTCTCCTGCTTGGTGGTGTTGTCCCCCTCCAGACTCTCTCTCTCTCTCTCCTGCTTGGTGGTGTTGTCCCCCTCCAGACTCTTTCTCTCTCTCTCCTGCTTGGTGGTGTTGTCCCCTCCAGACTCTCTCTCTCTCCTGCTTGGTGGTGTTGTCCCCTCCAGACTCTCTCTCTCTCCTGCTTGGTGGTGTTGTCCCCCTCCAGACTCTCTCTCTCTCTCTCTCTCTCTCTCCTGCTTGGTGGTGTTGTCCCCTCCAGACTCTCTCTCTCTCCTGCTTGGTGGTGTTGTCCCCTCCAGACTCTCTCTCTCTCTCCTGCTTGGTGGTGTTGTCCCCTCCAGACTCTCTCTCTCTCTCCTGCTTGGTGGTGTTGTCCCCCTCCAGACTCTCTCTCTCTCTTTCCTGCTTGGTGGTGTTGTCCCCTCCAGACTCTCTCTCTCTCCTGCTTGGTGGTGTTGTCCCCCTCCAGACTCTCTCTCTCTCTCTCCTGCTTGGTGGTGTTGTCCCCCTCCAGACTCTCTCTCTCTCTCTCCTGCTTGGTGGTGTTGTCCCCTCCAGACTCTCTCTCTCTCCTGCTTGGTGGTGTTGTCCCCTCCAGACTCTCTCTCTCTCTCCTGCTTGGTGGTGTTGTCCCCTCCAGACTCTCTCTCTCTCTCTCTCTCTCTCCTGCTTGGTGGTGTTGTCCCCTCCAGACTCTCTCTCTCTCCTGCTTGGTGGTGTTGTCCCTGTGTTTCCTCCTTCAGTCTCAATACTTATAGGCTGGCAGATATGTTGCTGGTTTGAATCAGGCCAACGAGGTGAAAAAGGCACGTCACCCTAATTACTGCTGTAAATCGCTCTGGATTAGAATGTCTGTTAAATGACTAAAAAGAAGCTTCCATTCCTATGTCCCATAGTTCTCATTTCCTGTTTGTATTGATGTGTCTAGTGGTCTAGGTGGTGATGTGTGTGTGTGTGTGTGTGTGGTATCCTGGCTGCTTAGCGTCAAAACCAGATCTACCCAAACCCAGGAAACCCTAAACGTACACGCACGCACACACACACACACACACACACACACACACACACACACACACACACACACACACAGCACAAAGGCTCTCACTGAGTCCTGACCCACCCCACGTGACATGCGACTACATGCCTGGTCTGGGGAGCTGCGATTTATCTCAAGATTCATTTTTAGAAGCGCTGCGCAGGCATAAAAGTTGTAATTCATTTATTTTATTTATTTATTCAAAAGTCTACTAAAGTGAACTGTTTTTTTTTGGTCCCTTTTTTGTCGGCTATTTGCATTGTTTTGTTCACAAGCTAGGTTGGTTTTAAATGCTTCAGTGAAGACTCGTCGGCTACTAGTCAAGTTGTCATATCTCGCTGGCAGGCCCACACGCTGGCAGGCCCACACGCTGGCAGGCCCACACGCTGGCAGGCCCACACGCTGGCAGGCCCACACGCTGGCAGGCCCACACGCTGGCAGGCCCACACGCTGGCAGGTCCACACGCTGGCAGGCCCACACGCTGGCAGGCCCACACGCTGGCAGGCCCACACGCTGGCAGGCCCACACGCTGGCAGGCCCACACGCTGGCAGGCCCACACGCTGGCAGGCCCACACGCTGGCAGGCCCACACGCTGGCAGGCCCACACGCTGGCAGGCCCACGCTGTGTTTGGTCGCCACAGCATCCTCCTGCCCTTTTTAAGTGGGCAGCTGAACACTTGTCTCATCTGTGATATTTAGGCTAAAAGACTCGGGTAAATAAAATATACCACATCACTTCTTACTATGTCTTGTTTTAGAAACATGACAAAGCATTGCTTTTTGCTGTAAGAATGACACACAAATGATTTGTCCTGGTTTAAAAATAAAATCTGAGAGAAAAATCTACCTGCCGCAGTGGCTGGTGGATAAAATGAATGAATCTATTTTTTTTATTCAAAGCTTTATGTTTTGAAATATAATATGGTCTGAGGAGAACAATCTTGGCAGGCCAGGCATATAGCCACTATGCTGTGATGATGTACCAGGCTTACTACAGAACTGTTTGTGTTTGGTCAGCGTTCCATTTTAAATGGAGATCTCCGCTTGCTTTCTGACTGAGAAAGGCATCTTTACTCAACAGGTTATATAGAGGGGAACTGGGGACCACTAGAGGGGAACTGGGGACCACTAGAGGGGAACTGGGGACCACTAGAGGGGAACTGGGGACCACTAGAGGGGAACTGGGGACCACTAGAGGGGAACTGGGGACCACTAGAGGGGAACTGGGGACCACTAGAGGGGAACTGGGGACCACTAGAGGGGAACTGGGGACCACTAGAGGGGAACTGGGGACCACTAGAGGGGAACTGGGGACCACTAGAGGGGAACTGGGGACCACTAGAGGGGAACTGGGGACCACTAGAGGGGAACTGGGGACCACTAGAGGGGAACTGGGGACCACTAGAGGGGAACTGGGGACCACTAGAGGGGAACTGGGGACCACTAGAGGGGAACTGGGGACCACTAGAGGGGAACTGGGGACCACTAGAGGGGGTGTGTGTGTGTGTGTGTTGGGGGGTGTGTTGGGTGTGTGTGTGTGTGTCATGTTGTGTCTGCAGATGGTTGCTATGAGTCTCTACAGGCAACTGGAGCACAGAGTCCTGACTCGCTGACTAGCTAACGTTCAGACTGACAAGCTGACTGGCACACACACACACTCTCTCTCTCTCTCTCTCTCTCTCTCTCTCTCTCTCTCTCTCTCTCTCTCTCTCTCTCTCTCTCTCTCTCTCTCTCTCTCTCTCTCTCTCTCTGTCTCTGTCTCTCTCTCTCTCTCTGTGTCCTCCCTCTGAGAAGTCTGTACTGGGCTCAGCAGGCAGTTGGCTGAAGCCTCTCTCCTTGCTCTCTATTGGCTGTGTCAGGTCACATGTCCAGGGAGTGGGCTGCCTGTCCTGTTCCTGTTCCTCTCTCTGGTTATTCACAGAGAATAACGCTGTAGTGGAGAGAGAGAGAGAGGCCGCGAGAGAGAGACGGGCCAGGGGCGAGAGAGAGAGGCCGGGGGCGAGAGAGAGAAGGGGAGCGCCCAAAATGAACATGGCTAACCTCTTCAAGCACTTTTTCCGTGAGTTTTAGCATTTCTGGTCTTACCCAGATACTCTGGCTTTCTGGACAAATGTTTCTGGTGTGATTTTTTTTTTTTTTTACTTAGAAAAAGAGAGTTTTTGAAGTTCAGTATTTGTTTTCCTGTCCTTCTTCCTCCCTCTCTCTCTGATTTCTGTCTGGTTTAGGGACTATTACACAGTGTGAGAGAGCAGCAGTGTTGTGTGTTTAGGTCATTCATATATAGTTAGTTGGTGCTGTATGAATTGTTTTTAACCGAGCTGGTAAAACAGGGCGGATATGAGTCGGAAAGCCTGATGCTAAAGCCTGGGATTGCAGCCTAACACACACACACACACACACACACACACACACACACACACACACACGACCCTCTGTAATCCTACTTCATTTTTCTCTACTTGTACACTACACTGGAGTGGGCTGTAGTTTGTAGTCTATAGTGGGCTGTAGTCTATAGTGGGCTGTAGTTTGTAGTCTATAGTGGGCTGTAGTCTTGTGGTCTATAGTGGGCTGTAGTCTTGTGGTCTATAGTGGGCTGTAGTCTTGTGGTCTATAGTGGGCTGTAGTCTTGTGGTCTATAGTGGGCTGTAGTCTTGTGGTCTATAGTGGGCTGTAGTCTTGTGGTCTATAGTGGGCTGTAGTCTTGTGGTCTATAGTGGGCTGTAGTGCTGCAGTTTTACTGGATCGTTCTTATCCATGTTTTGGAACTGAACAGGAGTATTCGGTGAGATGACTAAGCAGTAAGCCAGGCTCGTGGGTTTCAGTCCGTAGAGGACATGTAATTTACGGGGGCTAGTCGTCAGGCTCCCCTGTAGCCCAGGGAGGGTCCCTGCTTGGAGGGTCCCTGGTTTGTGGGACAGTCCTCCCCCTCCCCTCCTCTCTCTTTACCCTCCCCTCCTCTCTCTTTACCCTCCCCTCCTCTCTCTTTACCCTCCCCTCCTCTCTCTTTACCCTCCCCTCCTCTCTCTTTACCCTCCCCTCCTCTCTCTTTACCCTCCCCTCCTCTCTCTTTACCCTCCCCTCCTCTCTCTTTACCCTCGTCTCCTCTCTCTTTACCCTCGTCTCCTCTCTCTTTACCCTCGTCTCCTCTCTCTTTACCCTCCCTCCTCTCTCTTTACCCTCCCCTCCTCTCTCTTTACCCTCCCCTCCCTCTCTTTACCCTCCCCTCCTCTCTCTTTACCCTCCCCTCCTCTCTCTTTACCCTCCCTCCTCTCTCTTTACCCTCCCCTCCTCTCTCTTTACCCTCCCCTCCTCTCTCTTTACCCTCCCCTCCTCTCTCTTTACCCTCCCTCCTCTCTCTTTACCCTCCCCTCCTCTCTCTTTACCCTCCCCTCCTCTCTCTTTACCCTCCCCTCCTCTCTCTTTACCCTCGCCTCCTCTCTCTTTACCCTCGTCTCCTCTCTCTTTACCCTCCCCTCCTCTCTCTTTACCCTCCCCTCCTCTCTCTTTACCCTCCCCTCCTCTCTCTTTACCCTCCCTCCTCTCTCTTTACCCTCCCTCCTCTCTCTTTACCCTCCTCTCCTCTCTCTTTACCCTCCCCTCCTCTCTCTTTACCCTCCCCTCCTCTCTCTTTACCCTCCCTCCTCTCTCTTTACCCTCCCCTCCTCTCTCTTTACCCTCGTCTCCTCTCTCTTTACCCTCCCCTCCTCTCTCTTTACCCTCCCCTCCTCTCTCTTTACCCTCCCCTCCTCTCTCTTTACCCTCCCCTCCTCTCTCTTTACCCTCCCCTCCTCTCTCTTTACCCTCGTCTCCTCTCTCTTTACCCTCCCCTCCTCTCTCTTTACCCTCCCCTCCTCTCTCTTTACCCTCCCTCCTCTCTCTTTACCCTCCCCTCCTCTCTCTTTACCCTCCCCTCCTCTCTCTTTACCCTCCCTCCTCTCTCTTTACCCTCCTCTCCTCTCTCTTTACCCTCGTCTCCTCTCTCTTTACCCTCGTCTCCTCTCTCTTTACCCTCCCCTCCTCTCTCTTTACCCTCCCCTCCTCTCTCTTTACCCTCCCCTCCTCTCTCTTTACCCTCCTCTCCTCTCTCTTTACCCTCGTCTCCTCTCTCTTTACCCTCGTCTCCTCTCTCTTTACCCTCCCCTCCTCTCTCTTTACCCTCCCCTCCTCTCTCTTACCCTCCCCTCCTCTCTCTTTACCCTCCCCTCCTCTCTCTTTACCCTCCCCTCCTCTCTCTTTACCCTCCCCTCCTCTCTCTTTACCCTCCCCTCCTCTCTCTTTACCCTCCCCTCCTCTCTCTTTACCCTCCCCTCCTCTCTCTTTACCCTCCCCTCCTCTCTCTTTACCCTCCCCTCCTCTCTCTTTACCCTCCCCTCCCTCTCTTTACCCTCCCCTCCCCTCTCTTTACCCTCCCCTCCTCTCTCTTCCCCTCCTCTCTCTTTACCCTCCCCTCCTCTCTCTTTACCCTCCCCTCCTCTCTCTTTACCCTCGTCTCCTCTCCTCCCCTTACCCTCGTCTCCTCACTGCTACAATTCTTCTTCAAAGGGCCTGATGGTTTAGTAATCCCACACTTTACTGTAGAGCAATAACTGCTCTACCTTCTCTCTCTGTGGTGTGTGAGAGAGAGAGAGCAAGCTGGTTGGGCCTAGTTGTGGTAAAGATACAGGCTAGATGTTTGATGAGAGGAGCTCATTAAAACCTTACATACCTGCTAACTAAACTATCAGAACTTTTAGGTGGTTAAACATTACAATCATTAGGAGCCTGGTTCTCTCCCTTTCTGTTTTCCTCCCCCCCTCTCCCTACCCTCTCCTTCTGTTTTCCTCCCCCCCTCTCCCTACCCTCTCCTTCTGTTTTCCTCCCCCCCTCTCCCTACCCTCTCCTTCTGTTTTCCTCCCCCCTCTCCCTACCCTCTCCTTCTGTTTTCCTCCCCCCTCTCCCTACCCTCTCCTTCTGTTTTCCTCCCCCCCTCTCCCTACCCTCTCCTTCTGTTTTCCTCCCCCCTCTCCCTACCCTCTCCTTCTGTTTTCCTCCCCCCTCTCCCTACCCTCTCCTTCTGTTTTCCTCCCCCCCTCTCCCTACCCTCTCCTTCTGTTTTCCTCCCCCCCTCTCCCTACCCTCTCCTTCTGTTTTCCTCCCCCCTCTCCCTACCCTCTCCTTCTGTTTTCCTCCCCCCTCTCCCTACCCTCTCCTTCTGTTTTCCTCCCCCCCTCTCCCTACCCTCTCCTTCTCCCTTTCAGTTTTCCTCCCCCCTCTCCCTACCCTCTCCTTCTGTTTTCCTCCCCCCCTCTCCCTACCCTCTCCTTCTGTTTTCCTCCCCCCTCTCCCTACCCTCTCCTTCTGTTTTCCTCCCCCCTCTCCCTACCCTCTCCTTCTGTTTTCCTCCCCCCTCTCCCTACCCTCTCCTTCTGTTTTCCTCCCCCCCTCTCCCTACCCTCTCCTTCTGTTTTCCTCCCCCCCTCTCCCTACCCTCTCCTTCTGTTTTCCTCCCCCCTCTCCCTACCCTCTCCTTCTGTTTTCCTCCCCCCTCTCCCTACCCTCTCCTTCTCCGTTTTCCTCCCCCCTCTCCCTACCCTCTCCTTCTCCCTTTCAGTTTTCCTCCCCCCTCTCCCTACCCTCTCCTTCTGTTTTCCTCCCCCCCTCTCCCTACCCTCTCCTTCTGTTTTCCTCCCCCCCCCTCTCCCTACCCTCTCCTTCTGTTTTCCTCCCCCCTCTCCCTACCCTCTCCTTCTGTTTTCCTCCCCCTCTCCCTACCCTCTCCTTCTGTTTTCCTCCCCCCTCTCCCTACCCTCTCCTTCTGTTTTCCTCCCCCCTCTCCCTACCCTCTCCTTCTGTTTTCCTCCCCCCTCTCCCTACCCTCTCCTTCTGTTTTCCTCCCCCCTCTCCCTACCCTCTCCTTCTGTTTTCCTCCCCCCCTCTCCCTACCCTCTCCTTCTGTTTTCCTCCCCCCCTCTCCCTACCCTCTCCTTCTGTTTTCCTCCCCCCTCTCCCTACCCTCTCCTTCTGTTTTCCTCCCCCCTCTCCCTACCCTCTCCTTCTGTTTTCCTCCCCCCTCTCCCTACCCTCTCCTTCTGTTTTCCTCCCCCCTCTCCCTACCCTCTCCTTCTGTTTTCCTCCCCCCCTCTCCCTACCCTCTCCTTCTGTTTTCCTCCCCCCTCTCCCTACCCTCTCCTTCTGTTTTCCTCCCCCCTCTCCCTACCCTCTCCTTCTGTTTTCCTCCCCCCCTCTCCCTACCCTCTCCTTCTGTTTTCCTCCCCCCCTCTCCCTACCCTCTCCTTCTGTTTTCCTCCCCCCTCTCCCTACCCTCTCCTTCTGTTTTCCTCCCCCCTCTCCCTACCCTCTCCTTCTGTTTTCCTCCCCCTCTCCCTACCCTCTCCTTCTGTTTTCCTCCCCCCTCTCCCTACCCTCTCCTTCTGTTTTCCTCCCCCCTCTCCCTACCCTCTCCTTCTGTTTTCCTCCCCCCTCTCCCTACCCTCTCCTTCTGTTTTCCTCCCCCCTCTCCCTACCCTCTCCTTCTGTTTTCCTCCCCCCTCTCCCTACCCTCTCCTTCTGTTTTCCTCCCCCCCTCTCCCTACCCTCTCCTTCTGTTTTCCTCCCCCTCTCCCTACCCTCTCCTTCTGTTTTCCTCCCCCCTCTCCCTACCCTCTCCTTCTGTTTTCCTCCCCCCTCTCCCTACCCTCTCCTTCAGTTTTCCTCCCCCCTCTCCCTACCCTCTCCTTCTGTTTTCCTCCCCCCTCTCCCTACCCTCTCCTTCTGTTTTCCTCCCCCCCCTCTCCCTACCCTCTCCTTCTGTTTTCCTCCCCCCCTCTCCCTACCCTCTCCTTCTGATTTCCTCCCCCCTCTCCCTACCCTCTCCTTCTGTTTTCCTCCCCCCCTCTCCCCACCCTCTCCTTCTCCCTTTCTGTTTTCCTCCCCCCTCTCCCTACCCTCTCCTTCTGTTTTCCTCCCCCCCTCTCCCTACCCTCTCCTTCTCCCTTTCTGTTTTTCTCCCCCCTCTCCCCACCCTCTCCTTCTCCCTTTCTGTTTTCCTCCCCCACCCTCTCCCTACCCTCTCCTTCTGTTTTCCTCCCCCCCTCTCCCTACCCTCTCCTTCTCCCTTTCTGTTTTCCTCCCCCCTCTCCCTACCCTCTCCTTCTCCCTTTCTGTTTTCCTCCCCCCACCCTCTCCCTACCCTCTCCTTCTCCCTTTCTGTTTTTCTCCCCCCTCTCCCCACCCTCTCCTTCTCCCTTTCTGTTTTCCTCCCCCCACCCTCTCCCTACCCTCTCCTTCTCCCTTTCTGTTGACCCTGTCCTTTCGTCGTTCTCACCCTCCCTGTTTCTTGGTCTGCTGAGGAACATTCAGACGCTGCAGTTTGAAACGTCCATGGTGTTTCCTCCAGTTATTGAATTATGATATATGAATTAATGTTTATTATTATATTCCAGCACCTATTAAAACTGTCTTGTTATAACTGTTAAGGCCCTGTGGAATGATGAGGAATTTGAAAGCTGTATGGTGTAGGTTAACTTACTGTAAATTTGAGAAATTATGTGACTTAAACTGAACAAAAAGATAAATTACCAAGTATATGAATGATTTAACTCTTTCATTGAATCAGATGGCTCATTTACCACAAAACCTTTTGATGTTGTCAATTATATGAATGATTACTTAATTGGCAAAGTGGGCAAACTTAGGCAGGAAATGCCCACAATAAACAGTGAGTCATCATATTCATGCATAAAATAACAAGTAATGAAAGAAAATCATTGTAATTTAGTATTTCATAAAGTTAGTGTGGGAGAGGTGGAACAATTTATTGTTATCGATCAATAATGACAAACCTCCTGGCATTGACAACTTTAGATGGAGAGTTACTGAGGATGGTATCTGACTCTATAGCCTCTCCTATCTGTCATATCTTTAATCTGGGCCGAGAGGAAAGTCTTTGTCCTCAGGTGTGGAGGGAAGCCAAAGTTATTCCGCTACCCAAGAGTGGTAAAGCAGCCTTTACTGGTTCTAACAGCAGACCTATGCCAGGTGTTAGCAAATTGTTGGATAAAATTATTTTTGACCAAATGCAATGCTATTTCTCTGTAAACAAATGAACAACAGACATTCAGCATGCTTATAGAGAAGGGCACTCGACATGTACTGGCACTGACACAAATGACTGATGATTGGTTGAAAGAAATCGATAACAAGATGATTGTGGGAGCTTGTACTGTTAGATTTCCGGATCAGCCTTTGATATTATTGTTGTTGTTAAAAAAAACGTACGTGTTATGACTTTTCAACCTCAGCTCTGAATCCACAATCTATCTATCTATCTATCTATCTATCTATCTATCTATCTATCTATCTATCTATCTATCTATCTATCTATCTAATAGAACTCAAAGGGTTTTCTTTAGTAGAAGCTTCTCTAATGTTAAACATGTAGAGTGTGGTGTACCGCAGGGCAGCTCTCTTGGCCCTTTTACATTTGTACATTTTTATTAATGACCTGCTACTGGCATTAAACAAAGTCTGTGTGTGTATATGTATGCTGACGAGCAACTACAGCTAGGTAAACTACTGCAATCCTAAACAAAGAGTGGCTGGCTAGTCATAAACTAGTCCTGAACATTCTTAAAACTAAAAGTATAGTGTTTGGTAAAAAAAATAATTCCCTAAGTTCTAAACCTCAGCTGACTCTGAAAATGTCCACAAAGCATGTCCTGCAGGCTCTAGTTTTATCTTATCTTGATTATTGTCCAGTCGTGTGATCCAGTGCTGCAAGGAAAGACCTAGTTAAGCTGCAGCTGGCCCAGAACAGAGCATCACGTCTTGCTCTTCATTGTAATCAGAGGGCTGATATTAATACTATGCATGCCAGTCTCTCTTGGCTAAGAGTTGAGGAGAGACTGACTGCATCACTTCTTCTTTTTATAAGAAACATTAATGTGTTGAAAATCCAAAATTGTTTGCATAGTCAACTTACACACACACTTACCCCACCAGACATGCCACCAGGGGTCTTTTCACAGTCCCCAAATCCAGAACAAATTCAAGAAAGCGTACAGTATTATATAGAGCCATTACTGCAGGGACCTCTGTTCCATCTCATGTTGCTCAGATAAACAGCAAACCTGGTTTAAAAAACAGATAAAGCAACACCTCACGGCCCAACGCCTCTCCCCTATTGGACCAGATAGTTTGTGTGTGTGTATTGATATGTAGGCTATTGGACCAGATAGTTTGTGTGTGTGTATTGATATGTAGGCTGTTGGACCCAGATAGTTTGTGTGTGTGTATTGATATGTAGGCTATTGGACCCAGATAGTTTGTGTGTATTGATATGTAGGCTATTGGACCCAGATAGTGTGTGTGTATTGATATGTAGGCTATTGGACCAGATAGTTTGTGTGTGTATTGATATGTAGGCTATTGGACCCAGATAGTTTGTGTGTGTATTGATATGTAGGCTATTGGACCAGATAGTTTGTGTGTGTATTGATATGTAGGCTATTGGACCCAGATAGTTTGTGTGTGTATTGATATGTAGGCTATTGGACCCAGATAGTTTGTGTGTGTGTATTGATATGTAGGCTATTGGACCCAGATAGTTTGTGTGTGTGTATTGATATGTAGGCTATTGGACCCAGATAGTTTGTGTGTGTGTATTGATATGTAGGCTATTGGACCCAGATAGTTTGTGTGTGTGTATTGATATGTAGGCTATTGGACCCAGATAGTTTGTGTGTGTGTATTGATATGTAGGCTATTGGACCCAGATAGTTTGTGTGTGTGTATTGATATGTAGGCTATTGGACCCAGATAGTTTGTGTGTGTGTATTGATATGTAGGCTATTGGACCCAGATAGTTTGTGTGTGTGTATTGATATGTAGGCTATTGGACCCAGATAGTTTGTGTGTGTGTATTGATATGTAGGCTATTGGACCCAGATAGTTTGTGTGTGTGTATTGATATGTAGGCTATTGGACCCAGATAGTTTGTGTGTGTGTATTGATATGTAGGCTATTGGACCCAGATAGTTTGTGTGTGTGTATTGATATGTAGGCTATTGGACCCAGATAGTTTGTGTGTGTGTATTGATATGTAGGCTATTGGACCCAGATAGTTTGTGTGTGTGTATTGATATGTAGGCTATTGGACCCAGATAGTTTGTGTGTGTGTATTGATATGTAGGCTATTGGACCCAGATAGTTTGTGTGTGTGTATTGATATGTAGGCTATTGGACCCAGATAGTTTGTGTGTGTGTATTGATATGTAGGCTATTGGACCCAGATAGTTTGTGTGTGTGTATTGATATGTAGGCTATTGGACCCAGATAGTTTGTGTGTGTGTATTGATATGTAGGCTATTGGACCCAGATAGTTTGTGTGTGTGTATTGATATGTAGGCTATTGGACCCAGATAGTTTGTGTGTGTGTATTGATATGTAGGCTATTGGACCCAGATAGTTTGTGTGTGTGTATTGATATGTAGGCTATTGGACCCAGATAGTTTGTGTGTGTGTATTGATATGTAGGCTATTGGACCCAGATAGTTTGTGTGTGTGTATTGATATGTAGGCTATTGGACCCAGATAGTTTGTGTGTGTGTATTGATATGTAGGCTATTGGACCCAGATAGTTTGTGTGTGTGTATTGATATGTAGGCTATTGGACCCAGATAGTTTGTGTGTGTGTATTGATATGTAGGCTATTGGACCCAGATAGTTTGTGTGTGTGTATTGATATGTAGGCTATTGGACCCAGATAGTTTGTGTGTGTGTATTGATATGTAGGCTATTGGACCCAGATAGTTTGTGTGTGTGTATTGATATGTAGGCTATTGGACCCAGATAGTTTGTGTGTGTGTATTGATATGTAGGCTATTGGACCCAGATAGTTTGTGTGTGTGTATTGATATGTAGGCTATTGGACCCAGATAGTTTGTGTGTGTGTATTGATATGTAGGCTATTGGACCCAGATAGTTTGTGTGTGTGTATTGATATGTAGGCTATTGGACCCAGATAGTTTGTGTGTGTGTATTGATATGTAGGCTATTGGACCCAGATAGTTTGTGTGTGTGTATTGATATGTAGGCTATTGGACCCAGATAGTTTGTGTGTGTGTATTGATATGTAGGCTATTGGACCCAGATAGTTTGTGTGTGTGATTGATATGTAGGCTATTGGACCCAGATAGTTTGTGTGTGTGTATTGATATGTAGGCTATTGGACCCAGATAGTTTGTGTGTGTGTATTGATATGTAGGCTATTGGACCCAGATAGTTTGTGTGTGTGTATTGATATGTAGGCTATTGGACCCAGATAGTTTGTGTGTGTGTATTGATATGTAGGCTATTGGACCCAGATAGTTTGTGTGTGTGTATTGATATGTAGGCTATTGGACCCAGATAGTTTGTGTGTGTGTATTGATATGTAGGCTATTGGACCCAGATAGTTTGTGTGTGTGTATTGATATGTAGGCTATTGGACCCAGATAGTTTGTGTGTGTGTATTGATATGTAGGCTATTGGACCCAGATAGTTTGTGTGTGTGTATTGATATGTAGGCTATTGGACCCAGATAGTTTGTGTGTGTGTATTGATATGTAGGCTATTGGACCCAGATAGTTTGTGTGTGTGTATTGATATGTAGGCTATTGGACCCAGATAGTTTGTGTGTGTGTATTGATATGTAGGCTATTGGACCCAGATAGTGTGTGTGTGTATTGATATGTAGGCTATTGGACCCAGATAGTTTGTGTGTGTGTATTGATATGTAGGCTATTGGACCCAGATAGTGTGTGTGTGTATTGATATGTAGGCTATTGGACCCAGATAGTGTGTGTGTGTATTGATATGTAGGCTATTGGACCCAGATAGTGTGTGTGTGTATTGATATGTAGGCTACATGTGCCTTTAAATGTTTTATTATTTTTTGTTTTGTGAGGACCCCAGGAAGAGTAGCTTCTGCTTTTTGCAACAGCTAATGGGATCCTAGTAAAAGACCAAATAACCTCATTCTCTCACTCCCCCCTCATTCTCCCTTTCTGTTTCCTGCCTTGTTCTCCCCAGCGAGGGAGCGGAAGCTCTAATTTGAGACACATTTCTCCCGAGGAGCAGCAACAGGAAGTGAGGGGGAGGCAGATGGCCGGGTCTGTTGAAGAACAGCTTAGCTCCATAAACCTGATAGACACATAGTGGAAACATCCACACCACCATTTGGGGCGGCAGGTAGCCTAGTGGTTAGAGCGTTGGGACAGTTACCGAACGGTTGCTGGATCGAATCCCTAAGCTGACAAGGTAAAAATATGTCATTCTGCCCCTGAACAAGGCAGTTAACCCACTGTCCCCTGGGTAGGCCGTCATTCTATATAAGAATTTGTTCTTAACTGACTTACCCTAGTTAAATAAAAAAATATATAAAAATTGTCTGCTGGATAGATCACAACTACTGCATTAGTCTATAACCCTAGGAGAAGTCTCTATGGGCCGACCCTAGGAGAAGTCTCTATGGGCCGACCCTAGGAGAAGTCTCTATGGGCCGACCCTTGGATAAGTCTCTATGGGCCGACCCTAGGAGAAGTCTCTATGGGCCGACCCTAGGAGAAGTCTCTATGGGCTAACCCTAGGAGAAGTCTCTATGGGCTAACCCTTGGAGAAGTTGATATAACCCTAGGAGAAGTCTCTATGGGCCGACCCTAGGAGAAGTTGATATAACCCTAGGAGAAGTCTCTATGGGCTAACCCTAGGAGAAGTCTCTATGGGCTAACCCTAGGAGAAGTCTCTATGGGCCGACCCTAGGAGAAGTCTCTATGGGCCGACCCTAGGAGAAGTCTCTATGGGCTAACCCTAGGAGAAGTCTCTATGGGCCGACCCTAGGAGAAGTCTCTATGGGCCGACCCTTGGATAAGTCTCTATGGGCTGACCCTAGGAGAAGTCTCTATGGGCCGACCCTAGGAGAAGTTTCTATGGGCCGACCCTAGGAGAAGTCTCTATGGGCTAACCCTAGGAGAAGTCTCTATGGGCCGACCCTAGGAGAAGTCTCTATGGGCCGACCCTAGGAGAAGTCTCTATGGGCTAACCCTTGGAGAAGTCTCTATGGGCTGACCCTAGGAGAAGTCTATGGGCTGACCCTAGGAGAAGTCTATGGGCTAACCCTAGGAGAAGTCTCTATGGGCTAACCCTAGGAGAAGTTTCTATGGGCTAACCCTAGGAGAAGTCTCTATGGGCCGACCCTAGGAGAAGTCTCTATGGGCCGACCCTAGGAGAAGTCTCTATGGGCTAACCCTTGGAGAAGTCTCTATGGGCTAACCCTTGGAGAAGTCTCTATGGGCTGACCCTAGGAGAAGTCTATGGGCTGACCCTAGGAGAAGTCTATGGGCTAACCCTAGGAGAAGTCTCTATGGGCTAACCCTTAGACAAGTTGATATAACCCTAGGAGAAGTCTCTATGGGCTAACCCTAGGAGAAGTTGATATAACCCTAGGAGAAGTCTCTATGGGCTGACCCTTAGACAAGTTGATATAACCCTAGGAGAAGTCTCTGTGGGCCAACCCTAGGAGAAGTTGATATAACCCTAGGAGAAGTCTCTATGGGCTGACCCTTAGACAAGTTGATATAACCCTAGGAGAAGTCTCTATGGGCTAACCCTTAGACAAGTTGATATAACCCTAGGAGAAGTCTCTATGGGCTAACCCTAGGAGAAGTTGATATAACCCTAGGAGAAGTCTCTATGGGCTGACCCTTAGACAAGTTGATATAACCCTAGGAGAAGTCTCTATGGGCTAACCCTAGGAGAAGTTGATATAACCCTAGGAGAAGTCTCTATGGGCTGACCCTTAGACAAGTTGATATAACCCTAGGAGAAGTCTCTATGGGCTAACCCTAGGAGAAGTCTCTATGGGCTGACCCTAGGAGAAGTTGATATAACCCTTGGAGAAGTCTCTATGGGCTAACCCTAGGAGAAGTCTCTATGGGCTAACCCTAGGAGAAGTCTCTATGGGCTAACCCTAGGAGAAGTCTCTATGGGCTAACCCTAGGTGAAGTCTCTATGGGCTAACCCTTGGAGAAGTCTCTATTGGCCGACCCTAGGAGAAGTCTCTATGGGCCGACCCTAGGAGAAGTCTCTATGGGCCGACCCTAGGAGAAGTCTCTATGGGCTGACCCTTGGATAAGTCTCTATGGGCTGACCCTTGGATAAGTCTCTATGGGCCGACCCTAGGAGAAGTCTTCATGGGCCGACCCTAGGAGAAGTCTCTATGGGCTAACCCTTGGAGAAGTTGATATAACCCTAGGAGGACTCTCTATGGGCCGACCCTAGGAGAAGTCTCTATGGGCCGACCCTAGGAGAAGTCTCTATGGGCTAACCCTAGGAGAAGTCTCTATGGGCTAACCCTAGGAGAAGTCTCTATGGGCTAACCCTAGGAGAAGTCTCTATGGGCTAACCCTAGGAGAAGTCTCTATGGGCTAACCCTAGGAGAAGTTGATATAACCCTAGGAGAAGTCTCTATGGGCTAACCCTTAGACAAGTTGATATAACCCTAGGAGAAGTCTCTATGGGCTAACCCTAGGAGAAGTTGATATAACCCTAGGAGAAGTCTCTATGGGCTAACCCTTAGACAAGTTGATATAACCCTAGGAGAAGTCTCTATGGGCTAACCCTAGGAGAAGTCTCTATGGGCTGACCCTAGGAGAAGTCGATATAACCCTAGGAGAAGTCTCTATGGGCTAACCCTAGGAGAAGTTGATATAACCCTAGGAGAAGTCTCTATGGGCTAACCCTAGGAGAAGTCTCTATGGGCTAACCCTAGGAGAAGTCTCTATGGGCTAACCCTAGGTGAAGTCTCTATGGGCTAACCCTTGGAGAAGTCTCTATGGGCTAACCCTTGGAGAAGTCTCTATGGGCTAACCCTAGGAGAAGTCTCTATGGGCTAACCCTAGGAGAAGTTGATATAACCCTAGGAGAAGTCTGTATGGGCTAACCCTAGGAGAAGTCTCTATGGGCTAACCCTAGGAGAAGTTGATATAACCCTAGGAGAAGTCTCTATGGGCTAACCCTTAGACAAGTTGATATAACCCTAGGAGAAGTCTCTATGGGCTAACCCTAGGAGAAGTTGATATAACCCTAGGAGAAGTCTCTATGGGCTAACCCTAGGAGAAGTTGATATAACCCTAGGAGAAGTCTCTATGGGCTAACCCTAGGTGAAGTCTCTATGGGCTAACCCTTGGAGAAGTCTCTATGGGCTAACCCTTGGAGAAGTCTCTATGGGCTAACCCTAGGAGAAGTCTCTATGGGCTAACCCTAGGAGAAGTCTCTATGGGCTAACCCTAGGAGAAGTCTCTATGGGCTAACCCTAGGAGAAGTCTCTATGGGCTAACCCTAGGAGAAGTCTCTATGGGCCGACCCTAGGAGAAGTCTCTATGGGCTAACCCTTAGACAAGTTGATATAACCCTAGGAGAAGTCTCTATGGGCTAACCCTTAGACAAGTTGATATAACCCTAGGAGAAGTCTCTATGGGCTAACCCTAGGAGAAGTTGATATAACCCTAGGAGAAGTCTCTATGGGCTGACCCTTAGACAAGTTGATATAACCCTAGGAGAAGTCTCTATGGGCTAACCCTAGGAGAAGTTGATATAACCCTAGGAGAAGTCTCTATGGGCTGACCCTTAGACAAGTTGATATAACCCTAGGAGAAGTCTCTATGGGCTAACCCTAGGAGAAGTCTCTATGGGCTGACCCTAGGAGAAGTTGATATAACCCTAGGAGAAGTCTCTATGGGCTAACCCTAGGAGAAGTTGATATAACCCTAGGAGAAGTCTCTATGGGCTGACCCTTAGACAAGTTGATATAACCCTAGGAGAAGTCTCTATGGGCTAACCCTAGGAGAAGTCTCTATGGGCTAACCCTAGGAGAAGTTGATATAACCCTAGGAGAAGTCTCTATGGGCTAACCCTTAGACAAGTTGATATAACCCTAGGAGAAGTCTCTATGGGCTAACCCTAGGAGAAGTCTCTATGGGCTGACCCTTGGATAAGTCTCTATGGGCTGACCCTTGGATAAGTCTCTATGGGCTGACCCTTGGATAAGTCTCTATGGGCCGACCCTAGGAGTATTCTTCATGGGCCGACCCTAGGAGAAGTCTCTATGGGCTAACCCTTGGAGAAGTTGATATAACCCTAGGAGAAGTCTCTATGGGCCGACCCTAGGAGAAGTCTCTATGGGCTAACCCTAGGAGAAGTCTCTATGGGCTAACCCTAGGAGAAGTCTCTATGGGCTAACCCTAGGAGAAGTCTCTATGGGCTAACCCTAGGAGAAGTCTCTATGGGCTAACCCTAGGAGAAGTCTCTATGGGCTAACCCTAGGAGAAGTCTCTATGGGCCGACCCTAGGAGAAGTCTCTATGGGCTAACCCTAGGAGAAGTCTCTATGGGCTAACCCTAGGTGAAGTCTCTATGGGCTAACCCTAGGAGAAGTCTCTATGGGCTAACCCTAGGAGAAGTCTCTATGGGCTAACCCTTAGACAAGTTGATATAACCCTAGGAGAAGTCTCTATGGGCTAACCCTAGGAGAAGTTGATATAACCCTAGGAGAAGTCTCTATGGGCTAACCCTAGGAGAAGTTGATATAACCCTAGGAGAAGTCTCTATGGGCTAACCCTAGGAGAAGTCTCTATGGGCTAACCCTAGGAGAAGTCTCTATGGGCTAACCCTAGGAGAAGTCTCTATGGGCTAACCCTAGGAGAAGTCTCTATGGGCTAACCCTAGGAGAAGTCTCTATGGGCTAACCCTAGGAGAAGTCTCTATGGGCTGACCCTAGGAGAAGTCTCTATGGGCTAACCCTAGGAGAAGTCTCTATGGGCTAACCCTAGGAGAAGTCTCTATAGGCTAACCCTTAGACAAGTTGCTATATTAAAAAATTGATCACATACATTTTTTCCCCTCGTCTATCTACTCACAATACCCCAATGACAAAGCGAAAACAGGTTTTTAGAAATGTTTGCTAATTTGTTTCTCATAGTCTTAGAGTCCTTTAGGTGCCTTTTGGCAAACTCCAAGCGGGCTGTCATGTGCCATTTACTGAGGAGTGACTTCCGTCTGGCCACTCTACCATAAAGGCCGGATTAGTGGAGTGGTGCAGAGATGGTTGTCCTTCTGGAAGGTTCTCCCATCTCCACAGAGGAACTCTGGAGCTCTGTCAGAGTGACCATCAGGTTCTTGGTCACCTCCCTGACCAAGGCCCTTCTCCCCCGATTGCTCAGTTTGACCGGGCGGCCAGAACTAGGAAGAGTCTTGGTGGTACCAAACATTTGCAGTTTAAGAATTATGGAGGCCACTGTGTTCTTGGGGACCTTCAATGCTGCAGAAATGTTTTGCTGCCCTTCCCCAGAACCCCACAATCCTGTCTCAGAGCTCTACGGTCAATTCCTTCCACCTCATGGTTTGGTTTTTGCTCTGACATGCACTGTCAACTGTGGGACCTTATATAGACAGGTGTGTGCCTTTCCAAGTCATGTCCAATCAATTGAATTTACCACAGCTGGACTCCAATCAAGTTGTAGAAACATCTCAAGGATGATCAATGGAAACAGGATGCACCTGAGCTCAATTTCTAGTCTCATAGCGAAGGGTCTGAATACTAATGTAAACAAGGTATTTTTTTATAAGTTTGTAAAAAAAAATCTAAACCTGTTTTCTCTTTGTCATTATGGGGGTATTGTGACATCATTATGGGGGTATTGTGACATCATTATGGGGGTATTGTGACATCATTATGGGGGTAGTGTGACATCATTATGGGGGTAGTGTGATGTCATTATGGGGTATTGTGTGTAGATTGAGATTTCTTAAGGCTCTAACATAACAAAATGTGGAAAAAGTCAAGGGGTATGAATACTTTGCGAATGCACTGTATGTACAGCAATAGTTGAATAGGATGGCCTTGACTAGAATACAGTATATACATATGAAGTGGGTAAAATGGTATGTAAACATTATTAAAGTGACCAGTGTCCGATGTCTACGTACATAGGTCAGCAGTCTCTAAAGTTCAGGGCAGGGTGCTGGGTGGAGGCCGGCTAGTGGTGACTATTTAAAGTCTGATGGCCTGGAGATAGAAGCTGTTTTTCAGTTTCTCTGTCCCACCTTTGATGCTCCTGTACTGACTTGGCCTTCAGAATGGTAGCAGGGTGAACAGGCCGTGACCCAGGTGGCTGAGGTCCTTGATGATCTTCTAGATGGTAGCGGGGTGAACAGGCCGTGACCCAGGTGGATGAGGTCCTTGATGATCTTCTAGATGGTAGCAGGGTGAACAGGCCGTGACCCAGGTGGATGAGGTCCTTGATGATCTTCTAGATGGTAGCAGGGTGAACAGGCCGTGACCCAGGTGGATGAGGTCCTTGATGATCTTCTAGATGGTAGCGGGGTGAACAGGCCGTGACCCAGGTGGATGAGGTCCTTGATGATCTTCTAGATGGTAGCAGGGTGAACAGGCCGTGACTCAGGGTGGCTGAGGTCCTTGATGATCTTCTAGATGGTAGCAGGGTGAACAGGACATGGCTTGGGTGGCTGAGGTCCTTGATGATCTTCTAGATGGTAGCGGGATGAACAGGCCGTGGCTCGGGTGGCTGAGGACCTTGATGATCTTCTTGTCCTTCCTGTGACATCGGCTGGTGTAGGTGTCCTGGAGGGCAGGTAGTTTTGCCCCGGTGATGCGTTGGGCAGACCGCACCACCCTCTGGAGAGCCCTGCGGTTGTGGGTGGAGCAGCTGCCGTACCAGGCAGTGATACAGCCCGACAGGATGCTCTCGAATGTATATAGTTACGTATTTTTCCTCACCCTGAGCTCGTCTACTTTTATTGTCCACGGACTGAACATTAGCGAGTAATATACTTGGAAGCGGTGGATATTCATGCATGCCTCCTGAGTCGGAGCGGCGCCGAGGAGCAGTCTCTGGGATAAGTGGAATTGTTTTGGGGGGTGCGAACAAAGGGTCCAATTGAGGAAAGTCATATTTATGGGTAGAAGTAAAACATTTTTTTATTTTTTTTAAAGCTGACATTGAATATACCTTTTAAGGATGAAGTTTTTAATTAGGCTTTAGATGGTGTGTCAATACACCCAGAAACTATAAAGATACAGGTGTTCTTCTTAACTCAGTTGCCAGAGAGGAAGGAAACTGCTCAGGGATTTCACCATGAAACTAATGGTGATTTTAATACTTTTAATTTTAATACTGTTTTAATGGCTGTGATAGGAGAGAACTGAGAATGTATTAACAACATTGTAGCTACTCCGTAATACTAATACTAACCTAAATTACAGTGGTGCAAATCTAACACATCACTGAGTACGGCTTTCAAGCATTGTGGTGGCTGTATCATGTCATAGGTATACTTGTCATCAGCAAGGCATGGTGAATTTTTCAGGATAAAAGGAAACTAATAGAGCTAAGCACAGGCAAAATCCTAGAGGAAACCTTGGTTCAGTCTACTTTCCACCAGACACTGGGAGATGAGTTCACCTTTCAGCAGGACAATAACCTAAAACACAAGGCAAAATATACACTGGAGTTGCTTACCAAGACGACAGTGAATGTTCCTGAGTGGCTGAGTTAGTTTTAACTGAAATCTGCTTGAAAATCTATTGAAAATAAGTTCAAACGGTGATAAACAACCAACCAGACAGAGCTCGAAGACTTTTGAAAAGAATAATGAGCAAATTGTTCACAATCCAGGTGTGGAAATCTCTTGGAGACTTACCCAGAAAGACTCACAGTTGTAATTGCTGCCAAAGGTGATTCTAGCACTTATTGACTAAGGGGTGTGAATATTTAAGTACATGAGAGGAGGAGTGGGGAGAGGAGGGACAGGAGGTGGGGGTACAGGAGGAGGAGGAGGGAGAGGAGGAGGGAGAGGAGGGGGGGTACAGGAGGAAGAGGCATTGGCTTCCTTCCTCAACGACCACCGCTCAGTGTTTCCTCTCTCCTCACTTTTCTTAGACAATAAGGTAAGGGCTGTTTCCTCATCTCCTCCCTCCGCTGCTGCCTCCGCCACATTGTTCTCAACACCAATATGCTGGTTACTTTTGCTGTTATGCACATAGCAACATGGTCACATAGCAACATGGTCTAGGAAAAGGCACCAATTCAACAGTGCAGTGATGTTTCAGAACCGTGGACAGGAACCGCGATCCAACGCCAGAGAATACGCATTTGTTATAATAATACAGTTGAAGTCGGAAGTTTACATAAACCTTAGCCAAATACATTTAAACTCAGTTTTTCACAATTCCTGATATTTAATAAGAGTAAAAATGTCCTGCTTTAGGTCAGTTAGGATCACCACTTTATTTTAAGATTGTGAAATGTCAGAATAATAGCAGAGAGTGATTTATTTCAGCTTTTATTTATTTTGTCACATTACCGGTGGGTCAGAAGTTTACAAACACTAAATTAGTATTTGGTAGCATTGCCTTTACATTGTTTAACTTGGGTCAAACGTTTCAGGTAGCCTTCCACAAGCTTCCCACAATAAGTTGGGTAAATTTTGGCCCATTCCTCCTGACAGAACTGGTGTAACTGAGTCAGGTTTGTAGGCCTCCTTGCTCACACACACTTTTTCAGTTCTGCCCACAAATTTTCTATGGAATTGAGGTCAGGGCTTTGTGATGGCCACTCCAATACCTTGACTTTGTTCTTGAGCCATTTTGCCACAACTTTGGAAGTATGCTTGGGGTCATTGTCCATTTGGAAGACACATTTGTGACCAAGCTTTAACTTCCTGACTGATGTCTTGAGATGTTGCTTCAATATATCCACATCATTTTCCGTCCTCATAATGCCATCTATTTTATGAAGTGCACCAGTCCCTCCTCCAGCAAAGCACCCCCACAACATGATGCTGCCACCCCCGTGTGTCACGGTTGGGATGGTGTTCTTCGGCTTGCAAGCCTCCCCCTTTTTCTCCAAACATAACGATGGTCATTTTGGCAAACATTTCTATTTTTGTTTCATCAGACCAGAGGACATTTCTCCAAAAAGTACAATCTTTATCCCCATGTGTAGTTGCAAACCGTAGTCTGGCTTTTTTATGGCGGTTTTGGAGCAGTGGCTTCTTCCTTGCTGAGCGGCCTTTCAGGTTATGTCGATATAGGACTCGTTTCACTATGGATATAGATACTTTTGTACCTGTTTCCTCCAGCATCTTCACAAGGTCCTTTGCTGTTGTTCTGGGATTGATTTGCACTTTTCGCACCAAAGTACGTTCATCTCTAGGAGACAGAACGCGTCTCCTTCCTGAGCGGTATGACGGCTGTGTGGTCCCATGGTGTTTATACTTGCGTACTATTGTTTGTACAGATGAACGTGGTACCTTCAGGCGTTTGGAAATTGCTCCCAAGGATGAACCAGACTTGTGGAGGTCTACAATTGTTTTTCTGAGGTCTTGGCTGACTTCTTTTGATTTTCCCATGATGTCAAGCAGAGAGGCACTGAGTTTGAAGGTAGGCCTTGAAATACATCCACAGGTTCACCTCCAATTGACTCAAATGATGTCAATTAGCCTATCAGAAGCTTCTAAAGCCATGACATCATTTTCTGGAATTTTCCAAGCTGTTTAAAGGCACAGTCAACCTAGTGTATGTACATTTCTGACCCACTGGCATTGTGATACCGTGAATTATAAGTGAAATAATCTGTCTGTAAACAATTGTTGGAAAAATGACTTGTGTCATGCACAAAGTAGATGTCCTAACCGACTTGCCAAAACTATAGTTTGTTAACAAGAACCTTGTGGAGTGGTTGAAAAACGAGTTTTAATGACTCCAACCTAGTGGATGTAAACCTCTGACTTCAACTGTATGTTTATTAGTGCTGCACCATTGTTGTTACATAGACATGTCCAGCTGTAATTGGTTTTACTTAGTGATGACCGTCCCCACGGCCTTCACAATGGACAGGCGCCAATCAGACCGGTGTCTTGTACACCAGGAAATATAGATATTTTTGTTGCTACTGCTCGTCTAAAGAAATCTCGGTCAACCAACAGCCTATTGATCAAACAATGGACCAGCAAAATGTGGTCGGCCCTAGTGGCTGTAGAAGGTTTTAAGGTGTATGTGATGGAGTGGTTTAGAGAGCTCAGTGATGGCTCTGATGGAGGATGTGAAGGCTGTGATGGAGTGGTTTAGAGAGCTCAGTGATGGCTCTGATGGAGTGGTTTAGAGAGCTCAGTGATGGCTCTGATGGAGTGGTTTAGAGAGCTCAGTGATGGCTCTGATGGAGTGGTTTAGAGAGCTCAGTGATGGCTCTGACGGTGGAGTGGTTTAGAGAGCTCAGTGATGGCTCTGATGGAGTGGTTTAGAGAGCTCAGTGATGGCTCTGATGATGGAGTGGTTTAGAGAGCTCAGTGATGGCTCTGATGATGGAGTGGTTTAGAGAGCTCAGTGATGGCTCTGATGATGGAGTGGTTTAGAGAGCTCAGTGATGGCTCTGACGGTGGAGTGGTTTAGAGAGCTCAGTGATGGCTCTGATGATGGAGTGGTTTAGAGAGCTCAGTGATGGCTCTGATGATGGAGTGGTTTAGAGAGCTCAGTGATGGCTCTGATGGAGTGGTTTAGAGAGCTCAGTGATGGCTCTGATGGAGTGGTTTAGAGAGCTCAGTGATGGCTCTGATGATGGAGTGGTTTAGAGAGCTCAGTGATGGCTCTGACGGTGGAGTGGTTTAGAGAGCTCAGTGATGGCTCTGATGATGGAGTGGTTTAGAGAGCTCAGTGATGGCTCTGACGGTGGAGTGGTTTAGAGAGCTCAGTGATGGCTCTGACGGTGGAGGGGTTTAGAGAGCTCAGTGATGGCTCTGATGATGGAGTGGTTTAGAGAGCTCAGTGATGGCTCTGACGGTGGAGTGGTTTAGAGAGCTCAGTGATGGCTCTGACGGTGGAGTGGTTTAGAGAGCTCAGTGATGGCTCTGACGGTGGAGTGGTTTAGAGAGCTCAGTGATGGCTCTGATGGAGTGGTTTAGAGAGCTCAGTGATGGCTCTGACGGTGGAGTGGTTTAGAGAGCTCAGTGATGGCTCTGATGGAGTGGTTTAGAGAGCTCAGTGATGGCTCTGACGGTGGAGTGGTTTAGAGAGCTCAGTGATGGCTCTGACGGTGGAGTGGTTTAGAGAGCTCAGTGATGGCTCTGATGGAGTGGTTTAGAGAGCTCAGTGATGGCTCTGATGGAGTGGTTTAGAGAGCTCAGTGATGGCTCTGACGGTGGATGTGATGGCTGATACGTTAGCTAAATTAAGTGATACTGGTAAGCACAATGTGCAAGTTTTTCCTGATCTATCGCAAGCCTTGCACAGTCCCAATACATTGGTGATAATGTTGCTTCCTGAGATGAGTAGAGTACTTTGATGAATGAACGTTTTCGTTTTTAGATCAGGTCAGAACAGGTGGGCCTCTCCGTTTTAGACAACCAGGCTTATACATGACTATTACTATCAGGACTGGAAGAACTACCCAGCAGCACAGCCCTGAACTGACAAGCTCAGACACGTTGAAATCACGACAGACACGCAAGATGCCCTAGAATACCACCTCTTATCTTAGTCCAGTGTCGTCCTCCTATCACTCCAGAGGATACAGACTACCACAGACCACCATAACTAACTGATATTACCAGAGGGGCTGCGGGCGGGTGGGATGGTGGGGGATGCCAGCCAGGCAAACAAAGTGATCGGCCTCATGCTATTTTAATGCAAAGTGGTTGTTTTTGAATAGTGGAGGAAAATAGCTAAGTCAATTTCCCATGATGCCCAGTGTGATAACACTACTGTCACCTCGCTAGTAATATACAGTTGAAGTCGGGAAGTTTACATACACCTTCGCCAAATACATTTAAACTCGGTTTTTTTTACAATTCCTGACATTTAATCCTAGTAAAAATTCCCTCTTAGGTCAGTTAGGATCACCACTTTATTTTAAGAATGTGAAATGTCAGAATAATAGTAGAGAGAATTGATTTATTTCAGCTTTTATTTCTTTCATCACATTCCCAGTGGGTCAGAAGTTTACATACACTCAATTAGTATTTGGTAGCATTGCCCATCAGTATCTCCATGTGCTCCTCCTATAGACTGGTTATCAGCATCTCCATGTGCTCCTCCTATAGACTGGTTATCAGCATCTCCATGTGCTCCTCCTATAGACTGGTTATCAGCATCTCCATGTGCTCCTCCTATAGACTGGTTATCAGCATCTCCATGTGCTCCTCCTATAGACTGGTTATCAGCATCTCCATGTGCTCCTCCTATAGACTGGTTATCAGCATCTCCATGTGCTCCTCCTATAGACTGGTTATCAGCATCTCCATGTGCTCCTCCTATAGACTGGTTATCAGCATCTCCATGTGCTCCTCCTATAGACTGGTTATCAGCATCTCCATGTGCTCCTCCTATAGACTGGTTATCAGCATCTCCATGTGCTCCTCCTATAGACTGGTTATCAGCATCTCCATGTGCTCCTCCTATAGACTGGTTATCAGCATCTCCATGTGCTCCTCCTATAGACTGGTTATCAGCATCTCCATGTGCTCCTCCTATAGACTGGTTATCAGCATCTCCATGTGCTCCTCCTATAGACTGGTTATCAGCATCTCCATGTGCTCCTCCTATAGACTGGTTATCAGCATCTCCATGTGCTCCTCCTATAGACTGGTTATCAGCATCTCCATGTGCTCCTCCTATAGACTGGTTATCAGCATCTCCATGTGCTCCTCCTATAGACTGGTTATCAGCATCTCCATGTGCTCCTCCTATAGACTGGTTATCAGCATCTCCATGTGCTCCTCCTATAGACTGGTTATCAGCATCTCCATGTGCTCCTCCTATAGACTGGTTATCAGCATCTCCATGTGCTCCTCCTATAGACTGGTTATCAGCATCTCCATGTGCTCCTCCTATAGACTGGTTATCAGCATCTCCATGTGCTCCTCCTATAGACTGGTTATCAGCATCTCCATGTGCTCCTCCTATAGACTGGTTATCAGCATCTCCATGTGCTCCTCCTACAGACTGGTTATCAGCATCTCCATGTGCTCCTCCTACAGACTGGTTATCAGCATCTCCATGTGCTCCTCCTACAGACTGGTTATCAGCATCTCCATGTGCTCCTCCTACAGACTGGTTATCAGCATCTCCATGTGCTCCTCCTACAGACTGGTTATCAGCATCTCCATGTGCTCCTCCTACAGACTGGTTATCAGGATCTCCATGTGCTCCTCCTACAGACTGGTTATCAGCATCTCCATGTGCTCCTCCTATAGACTGGTTATCAGCATCTCCATGTGCTCCTCCTATAGACTGGTTATCAGCATCTCCATGTGCTCCTCCTATAGACTGGTTATCAGCATCTCCATGTGCTCCTCCTATAGACTGGTTATCAGCATCTCCATGTGCTCCTCCTATAGACTGGTTATCAGCATCTCCATGTGCTCCTCCTATAGACTGGTTATCAGCATCTCCATGTGCTCCTCCTATAGACTGGTTATCAGCATCTCCATGTGCTCCTCCTATAGACTGGTTATCAGCATCTCCATGTGCTCCTCCTATAGACTGGTTATCAGCATCTCCATGTGCTCCTCCTATAGACTGGTTATCAGCATCTCCATGTGCGCCTCCTATAGACTGGTTATCAGGATCTCCATGTGCTCCTCCTATAGACTGGTTATCAGCATCTCCATGTGCTCCTCCTATAGACTGGTTATCAGCATCTCCATGTGCTCCTCCTATAGACTGGTTATCAGCATCTCCATGTGCTCCTCCTATAGACTGGTTATCAGCATCTCCATGTGCTCCTCCTATAGACTGGTTATCAGGATCTCCATGTGCTCCTCCTATAGACTGGTTATCAGCATCTCCATGTGCTCCTCCTATAGACTGGTTATCAGCATCTCCATGTGCTCCTCCTATAGACTGGTTATCAGGATCTCCATGTGCTCCTCCTATAGACTGGTTATCAGCATCTCCATGTGCTCCTCCTATAGGCTGGTTATCAGCATCTCCATGTGCTCCTCCTACAGACTGGTTATCAGCATCTCCATGTGCTCCTCCTACAGACTGGTTATCAGCATCTCCATGTGCTCCTCCTATAGACTGGTTATCAGCATCTCCATGTGCTCCTCCTATAGACTGGTTATCAGCATCTCCATGTGCTCCTCCTATAGACTGGTTATCAGCATCTCCATGTGCTCCTCCTATAGACTGGTTATCAGCATCTCCATGTGCTCCTCCTATAGACTGGTTATCAGCATCTCCATGTGCTCCTCCTATAGACTGGTTATCAGCATCTCCATGTGCTCCTCCTACAGACTGGTTATCAGCATCTCCATGTGCTCCTCCTACAGACTGGTTATCAGCATCTCCATGTGCTCCTCCTATAGACTGGTTATCAGCATCTCCATGTGCTCCTCCTATAGACTGGTTATCAGCATCTCCATGTGCTCCTCCTATAGACTGGTTATCAGCATCTCCATGTGCTCCTCCTATAGACTGGTTATCAGCATCTCCATGTGCTCCTCCTATAGACTGGTTATCAGCATCTCCATGTGCTCCTCCTACAGACTGGTTATCAGGATCTCCATGTGCTCCTCCTATAGACTGGTTATCAGGATCTCCATGTGCTCCTCCTACAGACTGGTTATCAGCATCTCCATGTGCGCCTCCTATAGACTGGTTATCAGGATCTCCATGTGCTCCTCCTATAGACTGGTTATCAGGATCTCCATGTGCTCCTCCTATAGACTGGTTATCAGCATCTCCATGTGCTCCTCCTATAGGCTGGTTATCAGCATCTCCATGTGCTCCTCCTATAGACTGGTTATCAGCATCTCCATGTGCTCCTCCTATAGACTGGTTATCAGCATCTCCATGTGCTCCTCCTACAGACTGGTTATCAGCATCTCCATGTGCTCCTCCTACAGACTGGTTATCAGGATCTCCATGTGCTCCTCCTATAGACTGGTTATCAGCATCTCCATGTGCTCCTCCTATAGACTGGTTATCAGCATCTCCATGTGCTCCTCCTATAGACTGGTTATCAGCATCTCCATGTGCTCCTCCTACAGACTGGTTATCAGCATCTCCATGTGCTCCTCCTACAGACTGGTATGGCCTTATAGAGGGTTAGAGTCACCGCTAGATAGGGGCTTCAAACTTGACTTGACTTTTGACCTTTAGTTGTGAGTTAACAGGGTCTACCCTGTTCTCAGGGCCTGTACTGGCCTGCTGTTTTTTTCCTTTTCTCTGTGTTGTGGCTGTCTGTCGGCTGGCTGTCTCCACGTGGAGTCTAATGATGGAGTTTACCTGCCTGGCCTTAGTTCTACTGGCTCATCAAACTACCATGGGTCTGTCTGTCTGTCTGTCTGTCTGTCTGTCTGTCTGTCTGTCTGTCTGTCTGTCTCAGAAACATCACAAATGGTCCTTTTGTTCGATAAACTCCTTTTTTTTATATCTCCAAAATGTCCATTTATTTGGCCTTTTGATTCAGAAAAACACCGGTTCCAACTCGCCCAACATGACTGCAAATGATCTAATCAGTTACCTGTAAACTTTGTCCAAACATGTCAAACAACTTTCCTAATCCATCCTTAGGCATCCTAAAACGTAAATAATCGCTAAAATTTAAGACGGAATATACTGTGTTCAATTGCGGATAAAATCAACGTGGAGCGCGTGACCTGGATCGCGCGCCAAACAAAAGAGTACACTCGGCTTGACTCTCATTCTGAATAGCCGTACTTCTTCATTTCTCAAAGGAAAAACATCAACCAATTTCTAAAGACTGTTGACATCTAGTGGTAGCCATAGGAACTGCAACCAGATGCCTCATAAATCCAGTTTCCCATAGAAATACCATTAGAAAACAGTCAACTCAACAACAACAACAAAAATGTCCTGGATGGTTTGTCCTCGGGGTTCCGCCTGCCAAATAAGTTCTGTTATTCTCACAGACATTATTTTAACAGTTTTGGAACCTTTAGAGTGTTTTCTATCCAAATCTACTAATTATATGCATATCATAGCTTCTGGGCCTGAGTAGCAGGCAGTTTAATTTGGGCACGCTTTTCATACGGACGTGAAAATACCGCCCCCTATCCCAAAGAGGTTAAACAGGTTAACATTCACAAGGCCAGATTACCAGGACGCGTACTCGGAGCATGCACTGACCAGCTGGCAAGTGTCACTGACATTTTCAACCTCTCCCTGACCCAGTCTGTAATACCTACATGTTTCAAGCAGACCACCATAGTACATGTTTCAAGCAGTCTGTGTGCCACCGTTGTCTCTGGCTCAAATCAACACCGTCATACCAGACACCCTTGACCCACTCCATTTCGCATTACCGCCCCAACAGATCCACAGATGACGCAATCTCTATTGCACTCCACACTGCCCTTTCCCACCTGGACAGGAGGAACACCTATGTGAGAATTTTGTTAATTGACTACAGCTCAGAATTCAACACCATAGTGCCTTCCAAGCTCATCACTAAGCTAAGAAACCTGGGACGAAACACCTCCCTCTGCAACTGGATCCTGGACTTATTGACAGGCCGCCCTCAGATGGTGATGGTAGGCAACAACACATCCTCCACTCTGTCCCTCAACATGGGGTCACCTCAGGGGCTTAGTCCCCTCCTGTACTCCCTGTTCACCCATGACTGATTGGCCGTGCGCGACTCCAACACCATCATTAAGTTTGCTGACGACACAACAGTGGTAGGCCTGATCACCGACAACGATGAGACAGCCTATAGGGAGGAGGTCAGAGACCTGACAGTGTGGTGCCAGAACAACAACCTCTCCCTCAATGTTAGCAAGACAAAGGAGCTGATTGTGGACTACAGGGCCGAACACAACCCATTCACATCGACAAGGCTGTAGTGGAGCGGGTCGAGAACTTCAAGTTCCTCGGTGTCCACATCACTAAGGATCTATCATGGTCCACGCACACCAACACAGTCGTGAAGAAGGACACGACAATGACTCTTTCCCCCGCAGAAGGCTGAAAAGATTTTTCATGGGCTCTCAGATCCTCAAAAAAATTCTACAGCTGCATCATCTCTATACCAGGTGGTGTCAAAGGCCCTAAAAACGTCAGACTCCAGCCACCCAAGTCTTAGACTGAAAGAAAACCGTTATATAAGAAATTTGAAATAATTTAAACTTTCACTTTTTTGTTTCTTAAGTATATTTGGACATTTACTTTTGATACTTACATATATTTACAACCAAATACTTTTGGACTTTTACCTCAAGTAGTTTTTTACTGGGTGACTTTTTTGCTTTTAGCTGAGTTGTTTTCTATTAATATATCTTTACATTTACTACAGTATGACAATTGGGTACTTTTTACACCACCGCTGGTGATGCTGGTAGTTGGTACTTACTACTGTGTTCATGTGTGGCTCACTTGGTAGAGTATGGTGTCTGCAACAGCAGGATTTGTGGGTTTGTTTCCCGCTTGGGCCACCCATGACCTAAGTCGCTTTGGATAAAAGTGTCTGCTTAAATGTCATATATTATTTATTATTATATTGTCTATGATCACACACAAGTTTCACCCTTTTTTTTATAAGATCTCATGGTGCATCGCTCCCTGTCCTAACAGACCCATCATATAACTGTCTGAATACCCTCTCAGTAATCATGACAACCTCTCCTGGTTTTTCCCCCAACAGGCATCGGGAAGGTGAAGCGGAAAACGGGAATGCGTGACACGGCCTCCAACGCGGACGCCGACACGTCCCCCGACAACGGCGAGCGCCTGTACGACCTCAACCTGCCGGCGCTCGTCAAGTTCAGCTACACCGCCGAGCGGGAGGACGAGCTCTCGTTGGTCAAGGGTACGCGCGTCATCGTCATGGAGAAGTGTAGCGATGGCTGGTGGCGTGGGGGGTACCAGGGTTGTTCCGGGTGGTTCCCTTCCAACTACGTGACGGAGGACGCAGACGGGACAGCGGGGGGAGGAGGGGATGACAGTTTGGGGGACCCGGCGGGGTCACTGACTGAGAAGCTAGCAGCAGTAGTTCACAGTGCGTCTAACGGGAACCGGGTCCTCCACTCGGTGCAGGCGCTCTACCCTTTCAGCTCGGGGAACGACGAGGAGCTGAACTTTGAGAAGGGAGAGGTGATGGAGGTGGTAGAGAAACCAGACAACGACCCTGAGTGGTGGAAGTGCCGTAAAGCAGATGGACAGCTGGGACTAGTGCCTAAGAACTACGTCAATGTGCTACCTCCACAGCAGGACTCCACTACCCAGAATGCCTCACCGGGCCCCGCGGGGCCGCCCACGCCCGACTGCGACTACATCTCTCCGGCCACGGTGGGGCGGTTTGCGGGGAAGCAGTGGTACTATGGCAAGGTGACGCGACATCAGGCGGAGGTGGCTCTCAACCAGAGAGGAGCGGAGGGAGACTTCCTCATCAGAGACTCTGAATCATCGGTGAGTCCTGACCTTCATATATAGCCCAGGGTTTTAGACGTTTATAATTTAGGGAGACTTCCTCATCAGAGACTAGGTCATCGGTGTGTATCTACATCCTGAACTCTGATATGGACTTCCGCAAGTCATAGAGACATCTTTAGCTGTGGCTATTTGATATCTATTTCTACACTTTATTACAGCCAAAATAGCCTAGCCTTGGTGCCAGTCTGTTTTCTGCTATCATGCCAACTCATTATAGAACTGGCGTGCCAATTGGCTTGACCATGGCGTAGGCAAAAGCACAAACAGATCTAGAGTCAGTGTTGAACCACTCAGTACTACAACGGTAGAGTCAGTGTTGAACCACTCAGTACTACAACGGTAGAGTCAGTGTAGAGTCAGTGTTGAACCACTTAGTACTACAACGGTAGAGTCAGTGTTGAACCACTCAGCACTACAACGGTAGAGTCAGTGTAGAGTCAGTGTTGAACCACTCAGTACTGCAACGGTAGAGTCAGTGTTGAACCACTTAGTACTGCAACGGTAGAGTCAGTGTAGAGTCAGTGTTGAACCACTCAGTACTACAACGGTAGAGTCAGTGTAGAGTCAGTGTTGAACCACTCAGTACTACAACGGTAGAGTCAGTGTAGAGTCAGTGTAGAGTCAGTGTTGAACCACTCAGCACTACAACGGTAGCCAGAACGAAACGTGATCTGGAGAATGGTGTGACCTGCGGAGATCTGAGGTACTGGAACCTAAAACATTGTATTTGCGTTGTGGCAGATAAGAGTATAGTGGTGCTTACTTAAGTTGCACACATGGGATTGTTTTTAGTAGCCTAGGGTCTGGGAAGGATAATGCCTTTTTTATAAACTAATTTCATGCAATTCTACATTTTATTTCACCTTTATTTAGACAGGGAGTCAGAGCTGAGACCAAGGAGTCTTTATTCAGACAGGGAGTCAAAGCTGAGACCAAGGAGTCTGTATTTAGACAGGGAGACAGATATGAGATCAAGGCGTCTTTATTTAGACAGGGAGTCAATGCTGAGACCAAGGAGTCTGTATTTAGACAGGGAGTCAATGCTGAGACCAAGGAGTCTTCATTTAGACAGGGAGTCAATGCTGAGACCAAGGAGTCTGTATTCAGACAGGGAGTCAATGCTGAGACCAAGGAGTCTGTATTTAGACAGGGAGTCAATGCTGAGACCAAGGAGTCTGTATTTAGACAGGGAGTCAGTGCTGAGACCAAGGAGTCTTTATTTAGACAGGGAGTCAATGCTGAGACCAAGGAGTCTGTATTTAGACAGGGAGTCAATGCTGAGACCAAGGAGTCTGTATTTAGACAGGGAGTCAGAGCTGAGACCAAGGAGTCTTTATTCAGACAGGGAGTCAGAGCTGAGACCAAGGAGTCTGTATTTAGACAGGGAGACAGATATGAGATCAAGGCGTCTTTATTTAGACAGGGAGTCAGTGCTGAGACCAAGGAGTCTGTATTTAGACAGGGAGTCAATGCTGAGACCAAGGAGTCTGTATTTAGACAGGGAGTCAATGCTGAGACCAAGGAGTCTGTATTTAGACAGGGAGTCAATGCTGAGACCAAGGAGTCTGTATTTAGACAGGGAGTCAATGCTGAGACCAAGGAGTCTGTATTTAGACAGGGAGTCAGAGCTGAGACCAAGGAGTCTTTATTCAGACAGGAAGTCAATGCTGAGACCAAGGAGTCTTTATTCAGACAGGGAGTCAATGCTGAGACCAAGGAGTCTTTATTCAGACAGGGAGTCAGAGCTGAGACCAAGGAGTCTTTATTTAGACAGGGAGTCAGAGCTGAGACCAAGGAGTCTGTATTTAGACAGGGAGTCAATGCTGAGACCAAGGAGTCTGTATTTAGACAGGGAGTCAGAGCTGAGACCAAGGAGTCTTTATTTAGACAGGAAGTCAGAGCTGAGACCAAGGAGTCTGTATTCAGACAGGGAGTCAGAGCTGAGACCAAGGAGTCTGTATTCAGACAGGGAGTCAATGCTGAGACCAAGGAGTCTGTATTCAGACAGGGAGTCAATGCTGAGACCAAGGAGTCTGTATTTAGACAGGGAGTCAGAGCTGAGACCAAGGAGTCTTTATTTAGACAGGGAGTCAATGCTGAGACCAAGGAGTCTGTATTTAGACAGGGAGTCAGAGCTGAGACCAAGGAGTCTGTATTTAGACAGGGAGTCAATGCTGAGACCAAGGAGTCTGTATTTAGACAGGGAGTCAATGCTGAGACCAAGGAGTCTTCATTTAGACAGGGAGTCAATGCTGAGACCAAGGAGTCTTTATTCAGACAGGGAGTCAGAGCTGAGACCAAGGAGTCTTTATTCAGACAGGGAGTCAATGCTGAGACCAAGGAGTCTTCATTTAGACAGGGAGTCAATGCTGAGACCAAGGAGTCTGTATTTAGACAGGGAGTCAATGCTGAGACCAAGGAGTCTTCATTTAGACAGGGAGTCAATGCTGAGACCAAGGAGTCTTTATTCAGACAGGGAGTCAGAGCTGAGACCAAGGAGTCTGTATTTAGACAGGGAGACATATGAGATCAAGGCGTCTTTATTTAGACAGGAGTCAGAGCTGAGACCAAGGAGTCTGTATTTAGACAGGGAGTCAGAGCTGAGACCAAGGAGTCTTTATTTAGACAGGAAGTCAGAGCTGAGACCAAGGAGTCTTTATTTAGACAGGAAGTCAGAGCTGAGACCAAGGAGTCTGTATTCAGACAGGGAGTCAGAGCTGAGACCAAGGAGTCTTTATTTAGACAGGAAGTCAGAGCTGAGACCAAGGAGTCTTTATTTAGACAGGAAGTCAGAGCTGAGACCAAGGAGTCTTTATTCAGACAGGGAGTCAGAGCTGAGACCAAGGTCCCTTGGCCTATACAGGGGGTGGCCTATACAGGGGGTGGTCTATACAGGGGGTGGTCTACACAGTCTATACAGGGGGTGGTCTACACAGGCTATACAGGGGTGGTCTATACAGGGGGTGGTCTATACAGTAGTCTATACAGGGGTGGTCTATACAAGGGGAGGTCTATACAGTAGTCTATACAGGGGGTGGTCTATACAGGGGAGGTCTATACAGGCTATACAGGGGGTGGTCTATACAGGCTATACAGGGGTGGTCTATACAGGGGGTGGTCTATACAGGGGGTGGTCTATACAGTAGTCTATACAGGGGTGGTCTATACAAGGGGAGGTCTATACAGGCTATACAGGGGTGGTCTATACAGGGGTGGTCTATACAGGGGGTGGTCTATACAGGGGGTGGTCTATACAGGGGGTGGTCTATACAGGGGGTGGTCTATACAGGGGGTGGTCTATGCAGGCTATACAGGGGGTGGTCTATGCAGGCTATACAGGGGGTGGTCTATACAGTCTATACAGTCTATACAGGGGGTGGTCTATACAGGCGGTGGTCTGAGTGGTCTATACAGGCGGTGGTCTATACAGGCGGTGGTCTATACAGGCGGTGGTCTATACAGGCGGTGGTCTATACAGGGGGTGGTCTATACAGGGGGTGGTCTATACAGGGGGTGGTCTATACAGGCGGTGGTCTATACCGGCGGTGGTCTATACAGTCTATACAGGCGGTGGTCTATACCGGCGGTGGTCTATACAGTCTATACAGGCGGTGGTCTATACCGGCGGTGGTCTATACAGTCTATACAGGCGGTGGTCTATACAGGCGGTGGTCTATACAGGGTGTGGTCTATACCGGCGGTGGTCTATACAGTCTATACAGGCGGTGGTCTATACAGTCTATACAGGGGGTGGTCTATACAGTTGGTGGTCTATACAGGGGGTGGTCTATACAGGCGGTGGTCTATACAGGCGGTGGTCTATACAGGGGGTGGTCTATACAGTCTATACAGGGGGTGGTCTATACAGGGGGTGGTCTATACAGGGGGTGGTCTATACAGTCTATACAGGGGGTGGTCTATACAGGGGGTGGTCTATACAGTCTATAATGATACAGACCGTGAACCCGCTCCGGCCCAACTCGCATCAGTCCATAGATCACCAGGCACGTTTTAACGACGTTCTTTAGGGCTTTTTACTCGAATTAACTCTGATGGCGTTTTTTCGTTGGAAACAGTGACAATTATTTTTCACTGATCCTGGTAGAAACACTACATGACCAAAAGTATGTGGACACCTGCTCGTCCAACATCTCATTCCAAAATCATGGGCATTAATATGGAGTTGTTCCCCCCTTTGCTGCTATAACAGCCTCCTCTCTTCTGGGAAGGCTTTCCACTAGATGTAGGAACATTGCTGCTATAACAGCCTCCACTCTTCTGGGAAGGCTTTCCACTAGATGTTGGAACATTGCTGCTATAACAGCCTCCACTCTTCTGGGAAGGCTTTCCACTAGATGTTGGAACATTGCTGCTATAACAGCCTCCACTCTTCTGGGAAGGCTTTCCACTAGATGTTGGAACATTGCTGCTATAACAGCCTCCACTCTTCTGGGAAGGCTTTCCACTAGATGTAGGAACATTGCTGCTATAACAGCCTCCACTCTTCTGGGAAGGCTTTCCACTAGATGTTGGAACATTGCTGCTATAACAGCCTCCACTCTTCTGGGAAGGCTTTCCACCAGATGTTGGAACATTGCTGCTATAACAGCCTCCACTCTTCTGGGAAGGCTTTCCACCAGATGTTGGAACATTGCTGCTATAACAGCCTCCACTCTTCTGGGAAGGCTTTCCACTAGATGTTGGATCATTGCTGCTATAACAGCCTCCAGTCTTCTGGGAAGGCTTTCCACTAGATGTTGGAACATTGCTGCTGGGACTTGCTTCCATTCAGCCACAAGAGCATTAGTGAGGTCCGATTAGGCCTTACTCGCCGTCGGCGTTCCAATTCATCCCAAAGGTGTTCGATGGTGTTGAGGTCAGGGTTTTGTGCAGGCCAGTCAAGTTCTTCCACACCGATCTCGACAAACCCTTTCTGTATGGACCTCGCTTTATGCAGGGTGGCATTGTCATGCTGAAACAGGAAAGGACCTTCCCCAAACTGTTGCCACAAAGTTGGATCACAGAATCGTCTAGAATGTCATTGTAGGTTGTAGCGTTAAGATTTCCCTTCACTGGAACTAAGGGGCCCGAACCATGAAAAACAGCCCCAGACCATTATTCCTCTTCCACCAAACTTTACAGTTGGCACTATGCATTGGGACAGGTAGCGTTCTCCTGGCATCCGCCAAACACAGATTAGTCCATCGGACTGCCAGATGGTGAAGCGTGATTCATCACTCCAGAGAAAGTGTTTCCACTGCTCCAGAGTCCAATGGGGGAGAGCTTTACACCACTCCAGCCGACGCTTGGCATTGCGCATGGTGATCTTCGGCTTGTGTGCGGCTGCTCGGCCATGGAAACCCATTTCATGAAGCTCCCACCGAACAGTTATTGTGCTGACGTTGTTTCCAGAGGGAGTTTGGAACTCGGTAGTGAGTGTTGCTACCAAGGTCATATTATTTTTACGTGCTTCAGCACTCAGCGGTCCCGTTCTATGAGCTTGTTTGGCCTACCACTTTTCGGTTGATCCGTTGTTGCTCCTAGGCGTTTCCGGGGCAGCGGTAGCAGGGCAGAAATTTTACAAACTTACGTGTTGGAAAGGTGGCATCCTGTGTCACGTTGAAAGTCACTGAGCTCGTCAGTGAGGCCGTTCTACTGCCAATGTTTGTCTATGGAGATTGCATGGCTGTTTGCTCGATTTTACATACCAGTCAGCAACAGGTGTAGTTGAAATGACTCAACGTCAACAGTGAAGCAGCGACTCCGGGATGAAGCAAAGAAAAAGCCATATCTCACACTTGCCCATCTTAATCTTTTATTTTTATTGGCCAGTCTGAGATATGTATTTTTCTTTGCAACTCTGCCTAGAAGGCCAGCATCCCGGAGTCGCCTCTTCACTCTTGACGTTGAGATTGGTGTTTTGCGGGTACTATTTAATGAAGCTACCAGTTAAGGACTTGTGAGGCATCTGTTTCTCAAACTAGACACTCTAATGTACTGGTCCTCTTGCTCAGTTGTGCACCGGGGCCTCCCACTCCTCTTTCTATTCTGGTTAGAGCCAGTTTGCGCTGTTCTGTGAAGGGAGTAGTACACAGCGTTGTACGAGATCTTCAGCTTCTTGGCAATTTCTCGCATGGAATAGTCTTCATTTCTCAGAACAAGAATAGACTGACGAGTTTCAGAAGAAAGTTCTTTGTTTCTGGCCATTTTGAGCCTGTAATCAAACCCACAAATGCTGTTGCTCCAGATACTCAACTAGTCTAAAGAAGGTCAGTTTTATTGATTCTTTAATCAGGACAACAGTTTTCAGCTGTGCTAACATAATTGCAAAAGGGTTTTCTAATGATCAATTAGCCTTTTTAAAATGATAAACTTGGATTAGCTAACACAACGTGCCATTGGAACACAGGAGTGATGGTTGCTGATAATGGGCCTCTGAACACCTATGTAGATATTCCATTAAAAATCAGCCGTTTCCAGCTACAAAAGTCATTTACAACATTAACAATGTCCACACTGTATTTCTGATCAATTTGATGTTATTTAAATGGGCAATTTTTTTTTTTTTTTGCTTTTCTTTAAAAAACAAGGACATTTCTAAGTGACCCCAAACTATTGAACGGTAGTGCGTGTTTATAGATGTGTATGTGTTTTATATTTATATTTATATATATTTATATATATATGACATCTAGCAAGTTAACAAACCAAATGCTGAGCTGAACATAATTTATTTGACACATCTTCAGAGTTCTTATATTAAACTTATAAACAGTAGCGCCCTGCCTTGTCGAGGAGGAACCGGTAAGTAAGCGTTTCATTGGACGATGTACACCATACGACTAATTCAACTTGAAACTGTTGGGGCCCATTGGTCCTTTTGGCCCTACAGTCACAAGTAGTAGAATCTGTCATGAGATAAATAGGGCTGTGTTTACTGCTTGTATTGACCTTTCTCCGTATTTGTGTCCCTCTCTCTCTGTCCCTCTCTCTCTGTCCCTCTCTCTCTGTCCCTTCTCTCTCTGTCCCTTCTCTCTCTGTCCCTTCTCTCTCTGTCCCTCTCTCTCTCTGTCCCTCTCTCTCTGTCCCTCTCTCTCTCTGTCCCTCTCTCTCTGTCCCTCTCTCTCTCTCCCTCTCTCTCTGTCCCTCTCTCTCTGTCCCTCTCTCTCTGTCCCTCTCTCTCTGTGTCCCTCTCTCTCTGTGTCCCTCTCTCTCTGTGTCCCTCTCTCTGTGTCCCTCTCTCTCTGTCTCTGTCTCTCTCTCTCCCTCTAGCCCAATGATTTCTCCATCTCTCTGAAGGCCCAGGGGAAGAACAAGCATTTTAAGGTTCAGTTGAAGGATGGTGTGTACTGCATCGGCCAGAGGCAGTTCAGTTCTCTGGAGGACTTGGTGGAACACTACAAGAAGGCTCCCATCTTCACCAGCGAGCAGGGAGACAAGCTCTACTTAGTTAAGGCCCTGGCTGCCTCTTGATCACACACTCTTAAACACACACACACACACTGACAAACACACACACACACACACACGGAGGGAAAGAAGCAGTACATACACTCAGACTGGAGATTTCACATCACTAGGACTACTTATGTGCCAGGCGCTGTGAGCAAGAAGAAAAGGGAGGAGGAGGAGGAGGAGGAGAAGAAGGAGTGGAGAGGGGAGGAGGACATTCTGTCAGACCTGTTGGTGGATCATGTGTTTAGGTCATTATGCCATCTACTAAATCTACACTGAACAAAAATATAAAACGCAACATGTAAAGTGTTGGTCCCATGTTTCATGAACTGAAATAAAAGATTTAAAAAAAAAAAAATGTTTCATACACACAAAAAGCTTATTTCTCTACATTTTTGTGCACATACCTGTTAGTGAGCATTTCTTCTTTGCCAAGATAATCCATCCACCTGACAGGTGTGTCATATCAAGAAGCTGATTAAACAGCATGATCATTACACAGGTGCACCTTGTGCTGGGGACAATAAAAAGCCACACTAAAATGTGCAGTTTTGTCAAAACAACACAATGCCACAGACGTCTCAAGTTTTAAGGGAGTTTACAATTGGGATGCTGACTGCAGGAATATCCACTAGAGCTGTTGTAAGATAATTGCTACCATGATCCACCTCCAATGTAGTTTTAGAGTATTTGTAAGTTCGTCCAACTGGCCTCACAACTGCAGACCACGTGTAACCACACTAGCCCGGCCCGCCCCACACTAGCCCGCCCCGGCCCGCCCCACACTAGCCCGGCACGCCCCACACTAGCCCGGCCCGCCCCGTCCCGCCCCACACTAGCCCGGCCCGCCCCACACTAGCCCGGCCCGCCCCGTCCCGCCCCACACTAGCCCGGCCCGCCCCACACTAGCCCGCCCCGGCCCGCCCCACACTAGCCCGGCCCGCCCCGGCCCGCCCCACACTAGCCCGGCCCGCCCTGGCCCGCCCCACACTAGCCCGGCCCGCCCCACACTAGCCCGCCCCGGCCCGCCCCACACTAGCCCGGCCCGCCCCACACTAGCCCGCCCGGCCCGCCCCACACTAGCCCGGCCCGCCCCACACTAGCCCGGCCCGCCCCACACTAGCCCGCCCGGCCCGCCCCACACTAGCCCGGCCCGCCCCACACTAGCCCGGCCCGCCCCACACTAGCCCGCGCCCCGGCCCGCCCCACACTAGCCCGGCCCGCCCCACACTAGCCCGGCCCGCCCCGGCCCGCCCCACACTAGCCCGGCCCGCCCCACACTAGCCCGGCCCGCCCTGGCCCGCCCCACACTAGCCCGGCCCGCCCCACACTAGCCCGCCCCGGCCCGCCCCACACTAGCCCGGCCCGCCCCACACTAGCCCGTCCCGCCCCACACTAGCCCGGCCCGCCCCACACTAGCCCGCCCCGGCCCGCCCCACACTAGCCCGGCCCGCCCCACACTAGCCCGGCCCGCCCCGGCCCGCCCTGGCCCGCCCCACACTAGCCCGGCCCGCCCCGGCCCGCCCCACACTAGCCCGGCCCGCCCCACACTAGCCCGCCCCGGCCCGCCCCACACTAGCCCGGCCCGCCCCACACTAGCCCGGCCCGCCCCGGCCCGCCCCACACTAGCCCGGCCCGCCCCACACTAGCCCGGCCCGCCCGGCCGCCCCACACTAGCCCGGCCCGCCCCACACTAGCCCGGCCCGCCCTGGCCCGCCCCACACTAGCCCGGCCCGCCCTGGCCCGCCCCACACTAGCCCGGCCCGCCCTGGCCCGCCCCACACTAGCCCTCCCCGGCCCGCCCCACACTAGCCCTCCCCGGCCCGCCCCACACTAGCCCTCCATGGCCCGCCCCACACTAGCCCGGCCCGCCCTGGCCCGCCCCACACTAGCCCTCCCCGGCCCACACTAGCCCTCCCGGCCCACACTAGCCCTCCCGGCCCGCCCCACACTAGCCCTCCCCGGCCCACACTAGCCCTCCCCGGCCCACACTAGCCCTCCCCGGCCCACACTAGCCCTCCCCGGCCCACACTAGCCCTCCCCGCCCGCCCCACACTAGCCCTCCCCGCCCCACACTAGCCCTCCCCGGCCCACACTAGCCCTCCCGCGCCCACACTAGCCCTCCCCGGCCCACACTAGCCCTCCCCGGCCCACACTAGCCCTCCCGGCCCAATCATGTGAAATCTATAGATTAGGGCCTCATGATTTTTTTTTCTCCAATTGACTGATTTCCTCATTAACTGTAACTCAGTAACATCTTTGAAATTGTTGCATGTTGCGTTTTATATTTGTTTCCAGTATACGTTTAGTTGTGAATAATATATATATATATAAAGTTTATTTTTTAAAATGTGATGTTTTTTTAATTCTACCCAATAACGACCAGTTACCAGTGAGCATGTTTTGGATTGGGGGTGCAGTCGACGAGGTGTGCTGCCAAGTGATTAGTAATAAAGGTCTAGTTCAATAAATATAAATCTTTTTTAGATTTATCAGCGGATGCTGCAAGCGCCTTCATCGCCCCCTTCTTCCCGCGGCTATGAGGCCTTTCGTCGAGGATCCAGAAACTAGCCTTGCTAAACATTTCATTGTATTTTTGTCTGTCTTCACTCTCTCAACGTCGTACAACATATGTTGTGGACAATAATCCACAGTCCTGCTAATTTACTGCTCAACCTGAATAAAAATGATTAAATGACCAGGGTTTCATTTCATCCTGGACCATTTGATGTATTTAGGATATTGTACTGTGTAAAATGTTACCATTGACTGAGGTCAGGAGAGATACTGTATGGATCTCTGCTATCTGTCTGTAGTTGAGGTTACAGGTCCGAGGCCCGGTTCTGTTCTGAACCAACAGTATAGAGTCGGGTGGATGGTGTTACCTGAATGTGTCTTACCTGAAGCAGTGCTGCCACTGGGTTAAGCACCAGTACATGATGTGATGCTTCCACCTCCCCTAGACGTTTCCTCCCCTAGACGTTTCCTCCCCTAGACGTTTCCTCCCCTAGACGTTTCCTCCCCTAGACGTTTCCTCCCCTAGACGTTTCCTCCCCTAGACGTTTCCTCCTCTGGACGTTTCCTCCCCTAGACGTTTCCTCCCCTATTCCTCCCCTGGACGTTTCCTCCCCTGGACGTTTCCTCCCCTAGACGTTTCCTCCTCTGGACGTTTCCTCCCCTAGACGTTACCTCCCCTGGACGTTTCCTCCCCTAGACATTTCCTCCCCTAGACGTTTCCTCCTCTGGACGTTTCCTCCCCTATTCCTCCCCTAGACGTTTCCTCCCCTAGACGTTTCCTCTCCTAGACGTTTCCTCCCCTATTCCTCCCCTAGACGTTTCCTCCCCTAGACGTTTCCTCCCCTAGACGTTTCCTCCCCTAGACGTTTCCTCCCCTAGACGTTTCCTCCCCTAGACGTTTCCTCCCCTAGACGTTTCCTCCCCTAGACGTTTCCTCCCCTAGACGTTTCCTCCCCTAGACGTTTCCTCCCCTAGACGTTTCCTCCCCTAGACGTTTCCTCCCCTAGACGTTTCCTCTCCTAGACGTTTCCTCCCCTAGACGTTTCCTCCCCTAGACGTTTCCTCCCCTGGACGTTTCCTCCCCTAGACGTTTCCTCCCCTAGACGTTTCCTCCCCTAGACGTTTCCTCCCCTAGACGTTTCCTCTCCTAGACGTTTCCTCCCCTAGACGTTTCCTCCCCTAGACGTTTCCTCCCCTAGACGTTTCCTCCCCTAGACGTTTCCTCCCCTGGATGTTTTTTGAGGGTATGTTATTAGGATCCCATTAGCTGTTCCTAAAGCAGCAGCTGCTCTTCCTGGGGTTCCACACAAAACATGACATAATACAGCTCAAGGACAGAACTACATGCATTTAAAACATCACACGTAGCCTACATATCAATACATACTGTACAAACTATAACCTACATATCAATACATACTGTACAAACTATAACCTACATATCAATACATACTGTACAAACTATAGCCCACATATCAATACATACTGTACAAACTATAGCCTACATATCAATACATACTGTACAAACTATAACCTACATATCAATACATACTGTACAAACTATAGCCTACATATCAATACATACTGTACAAACTATAGCCTACATATCAATACATACTGTACAAACTATAGCCTACATATCAATACATACTGTACAAACTATAGCCCACATATCAATACATACTGTACAAACTATAGCCCACATATCAATACATACTGTACAAACTATAGCCCACATATCAATACATACTGTACAAACTATAGCCCACATATCAATACATACTGTACAAACTATAACCTACATATCAATACATTAACACAGTATCTGGTCAAATAGCCCACATATCAATACATTAACACAGTATCCAGGTCAAATAGCCTACATATCAACACAGTATCTGGTCAAATAGCCTACATATCAACACAGTATCCAGGTCAAATAGCCTACATATCAATACATTAACACAGTATCCGGTCAAATAGCCCACATATCAATACATTAACACAGTATCTGGTCATATAGCCCACATATCAATACATTAACACAGTATCTGGTCAAATAGCCTACACATTAACACAGTATCTGGTCAAATAGCCTACATATCAACACAGTATCCAGGTCAAATAGCCTACATATCAATACATTAACACAGTATCTGGTCAAATAGCCTACATATCAATACATTAACACAGTATCTGGTCAAATAGCCCACATATCAATACATTAACACAGTATCTGGTCAAATAGCCCACATATCAATACATTCACACAGTATCTGGTCAAATAGCCTACATATTAACACAGTATCTGGTCTAATAGCCTACATATCAATACATTAACACAGTATCCAGGTCAAATAGCCTACATATCAATACATTAATACAGTATCTGGTCAAATAGCCTACATATCAATACATTAACACAGTATCTGGTCAAATAGCCCACATATCAATACATTCACACAGTATCTGGTCATATAGCCTACATATTAACACAGTATCTGGTCTAATAGCCTACATATCAATACATTAACACAGTATCTGGTCAAATAGCCCACATATCAATACATTAACACAGTATCTGGTCAAATAGCCCACATATCAACCACAGTATCTGGTCAAATAGCCTACATATAATAACACAGTATCTGGTCTAATAGCCTACATATCAATACATTCACACAGTATCCAGGTCATATAGCCTACATATCTAATTAATACAGTATCTGGTCTAATAGCCTACATATCAATACATTAACACAGTATCTGGTCAAATAGCCCACATATCAATACATTCACACAGTATCTGGTCATATAGACTACATATTAACACAGTATCTGGTCTAATAGCCCACATATCAATACACACAAACTATCTGGGTCCAATAGGGGAGAGGCGTTGGGCCGTGAGGTGTTGCTTTATCCGTTTTTTAAACCAGGTTTGCTGTTTATTTGAGCAACATGAGATGGAACAGAGGTCCCTGCAGTAATGGCTCTATATAATACTGTACACTTTCTTGAATTTGTTCTGGATTTGGGGACTGTGAAAAGACCCCTGGTGGCATGTCTGGTGGGGTAAGCGTGTGTGTAAGTTGACTATGCAAACAATTTGGGATTTTCAACACATTAATGTTTCTTATAAATGAAGAAGTGATGCAGTCAGTCTCTCCTCGACTCTTAGCCAAGAGAGACTGGCAGCATAGTATTAATATCAGCCCTCTGATTACAATGAAGAGCAAGACGTGTCGCTCTGTTCTGGACCAGCTGCAGCTTAACTAGGTCTTTCCATGCAGCACTGGACCACACGACTGGACAATAATCAAGATTAGACAAAACTAGAGCCTGCTGGACTTGCTTTGTGGAGTGCGGTGTCAAAAAAGCAGAGCATCTCTTTACTACGGACAGACCTCTCCCCATCTTTACAACCATTGAATCTATATTTTTTGACCTTGTTGACAGTTTACACTCTATCGTAACACCAAGTAATTTAGTCTCCTCAACTTGTTCAACAGCCACTTCATTCATTACCAGATTCAGCTGAGGTCTAGAACTTGGGGAATGATTTGTACCAAACACAATGCTCTCATTAAAACCAGTAGAGAGTGGTAGAGCTGACGTAGTCCACGTTTTCCTATTGAAAACTCCTGATGGAGCATGAAGAAGGAAGCATTTCAGTTTGAAGCGCGTCACATTGTATTGATAAACGGAGCAGAAAGGCACCAAGAAATAGCAAAGGATCATGGGGAAAGAGGCCGTAAACACCTACTGTCTTAGTGCCACCCCGTCAGACAGCACTAACAGATCTGGTACCAGGCTATTCACCACCTACTGTCTTAGTGCCACCCCGTCAGACAGCACTAACAGATCTGGTACCAGGCTATTCACCACCTACTGTCTTAGTGCCACCCCGTCAGACAGCACTAACAGATCTGGTACCAGGCTATTCACCACCTACTGTCTTAGTGCCGCCCCGTCAGACAGCACTAACAGATCTGGTACCAGGCTATTCACCACCTACTGTCTTAGTGCCGCCCCGTCAGACAGCACTAACAGATCTGGTACCAGGCTATTCACCACCTACTGTCTTAGTGCCGCCCCGTCAGACAGCACTAACAGATCTGGTACCAGGCTATTCACCACCTACTGTCTTAGTGCCACCCCGTCAGACAGCACTAACAGATCTGGTACCAGGCTATTCACCACCTACTGTCTTAGTGCCACCCCGTCAGACAGCACTAACAGATCTGGTACCAGGCTATTCACCACCTACTGTCTTAGTGCCGCCCCGTCAGACAGCACTAACAGATCTGGTACCAGGCTATTCACCACCTACTGTCTTAGTGCCGCCCCGTCAGACAGCACTAACAGATCTGGTACCAGGCTATTCACCACCTACTGTCTTAGTGCCGCCCCGTCAGACAGCACTAACAGATCTGGTACCAGGCTATTCACCACCTACTGTCTTAGTGCCACCCCGTCAGACAGCACTAACAGATCTGGTACCAGGCTATTCACCACCTACTGTCTTAGTGCCACCCCGTCAGACAGCACTAACAGATCTGGTACCAGGCTATTCACCACCTACTGTCTTAGTGCCACCCCGTCAGACAGCACTAACAGATCTGGTACCAGGCTATTCACCACCTACTGTCTTAGTGCCACCCCGTCAGACAGCACTAACAGATCTGGTACCAGGCTATTCACCACCTACTGTCTTAGTGCCACCCCGTCAGACAGCACTAACAGATCTGGTACCAGGCTATTCACCACCTACTGTCTTAGTGCCACCCCGTCAGACAGCACTAACAGATCTGGTACCAGGCTATTCACCACCTACTGTCTTAGTGCCACCCCGTCAGACAGCACTAACAGATCTGGTACCAGGCTATTCACCACCTACTGTCTTAGTGCCACCCCGTCAGACAGCACTAACAGATCTGGTACCAGGCTATTCACCACCTACTGTCTTAGTGCCACCCCGTCAGACAGCACTAACAGATCTGGTACCAGGCTATTCACCACCTACTGTCTTAGTGCCACCCCGTCAGACAGCACTAACAGATCTGGTACCAGGCTATTCACCACCTACTGTCTTAGTGCCACCCCGTCAGACAGCACTAACAGATCTGGTACCAGGCTATTCACCACCTACTGTCTTAGTGCCACCCCGTCAGACAGCACTAACAGATCTGGTACCAGGCTATTCACCACCTACTGTCTTAGTGCCACCCCGTCAGACAGCACTAACAGATCTGGTACCAGGCTATTCACCACCTACTGTCTTAGTGCCACCCCGTCAGACAGCACTAACAGATCTGGTACCAGGCTATTCACCACCTACTGTCTTAGTGCCACCCCGTCAGACAGCACTAACAGATCTGGTACCAGGCTATTCACCACCTACTGTCTTAGTGCCACCCCGTCAGACAGCACTAACAGATCTGGTACCAGGCTATTCACCACCTACTGTCTTAGTGCCACCCCGTCAGACAGCACTAACAGATCTGGTACCAGGCTATTCACCACCTACTGTCTTAGTGCCACCCCGTCAGACAGCACTAACAGATCTGGTACCAGGCTATTCACCACCTACTGTCTTAGTGCCACCCCGTCAGACAGCACTAACAGATCTGGTACCAGGCTATTCACCACCTACTGTCTTAGTGCCACCCCGTCAGACAGCACTAACAGATCTGGTACCAGGCTATTCACCACCTACTGTCTTAGTGCCACCCCGTCAGACAGCACTAACAGATCTGGTACCAGGCTATTCACCACCTACTGTCTTAGTGCCACCCCGTCAGACAGCACTAACAGATCTGGTACCAGGCTATTCACCACCTACTGTCTTAGTGCCACCCCGTCAGACAGCACTAACAGATCTGGTACCAGGCTATTCACCACCTACTGTCTTAGTGCCACCCCGTCAGACAGCACTAACAGATCTGGTACCAGGCTATTCACCACCTACTGTCTTAGTGCCACCCCGTCAGACAGCACTAACAGATCTGGTACCAGGCTATTCACCACCTACTGTCTTAGTGCCACCCCGTCAGACAGCACTAACAGATCTGGTACCAGGCTATTCACCACCTACTGTCTTAGTGCCACCCCGTCAGACAGCACTAACAGATCTGGTACCAGGCTATTCACCACCTACTGTCTTAGTGCCACCCCGTCAGACAGCACTAACAGATCTGGTACCAGGCTATTCACCACCTACTGTCTTAGTGCCACCCCGTCAGACAGCACTAACAGATCTGGTACCAGGCTATTCACCACCTACTGTCTTAGTGCCGCCCCGTCAGACAGCACTAACAGATCTGGTACCAGGCTATTCACCACCTACTGTCTTAGTGCCACCCCGTCAGACAGCACTAACAGATCTGGTACCAGGCTATTCACCACCTACTGTCTTAGTGCCGCCCCGTCAGACATCACTAACAGATCTGGTACCAGGCTATTCACCACCTACTGTCTTAGTGCCGCCCCGTCAGACAGCACTAACAGATCTGGTACCAGGCTATTCACCACCTACTGTCTTAGTGCCACCCCGTCAGACAGCACTAACAGATCTGGTACCAGGCTATTCACCACCTACTGTCTTAGTGCCACCCCGTCAGACAGCACTAACAGATCTGGTACCAGGCTATTCACCACCTACTGTCTTAGTGCCACCCCGTCAGACAGCACTAACAGATCTGGTACCAGGCTATTCACCACCTACTGTCTTAGTGCCACCCCGTCAGACAGCACTAACAGATCTGGTACCAGGCTATTCACCACCTACTGTCTTAGTGCCACCCCGTCAGACAGCACTAACAGATCTGGTACCAGGCTATTCACCACCTACTGTCTTAGTGCCACCCCGTCAGACAGCACTAACAGATCTGGTACCAGGCTATTCAACACCTACTGTCTTAGTGCCACCCCGTCAGACAGCACTAACAGATCTGGTACCAGGCTATTCACCACCTACTGTCTTAGTGCCGCCCCGTCAGACATCACTAACAGATCTGGTACCAGGCTATTCACCACCTACTGTCTTAGTGCCACCCCGTCAGACAGCACTAACAGATCTGGTACCAGGCTATTCACCACCTACTGTCTTAGTGCCACCCCGTCAGACAGCACTAACAGATCTGGTACCAGGCTATTCACCACCTACTGTCTTAGTGCCACCCCGTCAGACAGCACTAACAGATCTGGTACCAGGCTATTCACCACCTACTGTCTTAGTGCCGTCTGTCCCCCTGCGTCCCTTGTGCTTCTCTCTAGCCTGTCATAGCAGTGTTTTATCTGATTACAGCTTTGCATGTACGTAGGTTTCTGATCCGGTAGAGATGTTGAACTGATTTATGTTCCAACTCATCTCTTCTCAAAACTTCCTCTTCCATCCAAACAGATCACTCTTCCTATTTAAGACTTGAGTAACATTTTGATGTGTATCTCTGTCAATGGACAATATTTAACGCTAAATCATCAAGTGAACTTAAACCCTAGCTCAAATCAAATCAAATTGTTATTGGGTCACATACACGTGTTTAGCAGATGTTATTACGTGTGTAGCGAAGCGCTTGTGTTTCTATCTCCGACAGTGCAGTTATATCTAACAATTCCCCAACAACTACCTAATACACACAAATCTAAGTAAAGTAATTGAATTTAGAATATATAAATATATGGAGGAGCGATGTCAGAGCGGCTGAGATACAGTAGAATAGTATAGAATACAGTATATACCTAATATATATACACATGAGATGAGTTATGCAAAAGATGTAAACATTATTAAAGTGGCATTATTAAAGTGGCTAGTGTTCCATGTATTAAAGTGGCCAATGATATCAAGTCTGTATACAGATATAGCCAAAAATATTGGCACACGTGCACTTTTTTCAAATAATGCACCATTTCTTCCAGAAAACGGTTGAAATTAAAACAATTTTTGGTATCCACATATGTATGTCAACGGTGTGCAGTTGGGCCCCCCCCCCAAAAAAATAACTGAATAATTTACTAAATCTTAGCTAATTCCACTAAGAAATCCTAAAAGGGCCCGGACAATAATATTGGCACCTTCTAGAAGTAGTTGGAAATAATTTGATTTCAAGCAGGTGATTCTCATTTACTTTGGGATTGAAGGTTATATGGTAGGAGATCCAGGAAGACCTGCTGAGTGAAAGACATAAGAAAGCCTGACTGCAATTTGCCAAAACACACCTGAACATGCCAAAAATCCTTCCGGGTGAATGTTCAGATGAAACCAAATTAGAGATGTTTGGTAAAGAACCTCTATGTTTACAGAAAACAAAATGAAGCTTTCACAGAAAATAACACTACAGTCCAACATGGAGGAGGTTCAGTGATGTTTTGGGTTGGCTTTCCTACCTCTGGTAACTGGGTGCCATGAACGTGTGCATGGAATTTTTAATTTTTAATTTTTTTTAATTTCACCTTTATTTAACCAGGTAGGCAAGTTGAGAACAAGTTCTCATTTACAACTGCGACCTGGCCAAGATAAAGCAAAGCAGTTTGACACATTACAAAAACACAGAGTTACACATGGAGTAAAACAAACATACAGTCAATAATACAGTAGAAAAATAAGTCTATATACAATGTGAGCAAATGAGGTGAGATAAGGGAGGTAAAAAAGGCCATGGTGGCAAAGTAAATACAATATAGCAAGTAAAACACTGGAATGGTAGATATGTAGTGGAAGAAAGTGCAAAGTAGAAATAGAAAATGGGGTGCAAAGAAGCAAAATAAATAAATACAGTAGGGGAAGAGGTAGTAGTTTGGGCTAAATTATAGATGGGCTATGTACAGGTGCAGTAATCTGTGAGCTGCTCTGACAGCTGGTGCTTAAAGCTGGTGAGGGAGATAAGTGTTTCCAGTTTCAGAGATTTCTGTAGTTCTTTCCAGTCATTGGCAGCAGAGAACTGGAAGGAGAGACGGCCAAAGGAGGAGTTGGCTTTAGGGGTGACCAGAGCGATATACCTGCTGGAGCGCGTGCTACAGGTGGGTGCTGCTATGGTGACCAGTGAGCTGAGATAAGGCGGGACTTTACCTAGCAGGGTCTTGTAGATGACCTGGAGCCAGTGGGTTTGGCGACGAGTATGAAGCGAGGGCCAGCCGACGAGAGCGTACAGGTCGCAGTGGTGGGTAGAATATGGGGCTTTGGTGACAAAACGGATGGCAATGTGATAGACTGCATCCAGTTTATTGAGTAGGGTATTGGAGGCTATTTTGTAAATGACATCGCCGAAGTCGAGGATCGGTAGGATGGTCAGTTTTACGAGGGTATGTTTGGCAGCATGAGTGAAGGATGCTTTGTTGCGAAATAGGCATCATGAAATAAGGTGAATACCAAAGTATTTTGGAGCACAATGTGGGACCCAGTGTCAGAAAGCTGGGTCTCCGTCGAAGATCATGGGTCTTCCAGTAGGACAATGACCCCAAAACACACTTCAAAAAGCACCCAAGAATGGTTCAAGACAAAACGCTGGACTGTTCTGAAGTAGCCAGCAATGAATCCAGATCCAAATCTCATGGAAAACTTGTGGAGAGATCTGAAAACAGCAGTTAGGAGAAGGGACACTTCTAATATGGGAGAACTGGAGCAGTTTGCACAAGAGGAGTGGGCCAAACTGCCACTACAGAGGTGCAGGAAGCTCATCGATGGTTACAGGAAGCGCTTGATTGCAGTCATTTTGACCAAAGGCTGTGCTACCAAATATTAAGTATAGGGTGTCAATAATTCTGTCAATGCTATTTGTTAATTTTCTAATTTAAATGGATATATTAAGTTCTGAATCAAAAACAAAGGTTCTGTAATATTAACATTGAAATAAAGAATTGTGGAGACCAAATACTTTGTTCAATTTCAAATTATTTTTTAGGGAAAATTGTGAGTTACTTGAAAAAAGTGCAAGAGTGCCAACATTTTTGGCCGCTACTGTATATATAGGCAGCAGCCTCTCTGTGTTAGTGATGGCTGTTTACCAGTCTGATGGCCTGGAGATGGAAGCTGTTTACCAGTCTGATGGCCTGGAGATGGAAGCTGTTTAGCAGTGTGATGGTCTGGAGATAGAAGCTGTTTTTCAGTCTCTCGGTCCCAGCTTTGATGCACCTGTACTGACCTCGCCTTCTGGATGATAGCGGGGTGAACAGGCAGTGGCTCGGGTGGTTGTTGTCCTTGATGATCTTTTTGGCCTTCCTGTGACATCGGGTGGTGTAGGTGTCCTGGAGGGCAGGTAGTTTGCCCCCGGTGATGCGTTGTGCATTGAGGTATGTGTGTAAAGCTATTTTGTAGGCAAACTGAATGCGCACAACAGTAAACCGATAATCTCATAGATAACCTCACCTGAATACCATATTCATAATGTATCAAATGTCCTAGGAGTGTCATCTGATGAAGATCATCAAAGGTTAGTGCTGCATTTAGCTGTGGTTTTGTTTTTTGTGACATTATATGCTAGCTTGAAAAATGGGTGTCTGATTATTTCTGGTTGGGTACTCTGCTGACATAATCTAATGTTTTGCTTCGGACAGTGTGGTTAGATAAAGGAGAGTCTTGTCTTTAAAATGCTGTAAAATAGTCATATGTTTGAAAAACGGAAGTTTTCGGATTTTCGAGGAGTTTGTATTTCGCGCCACGCCTGTCATTGGATATTGGAGCAGGTGTTCCGCTAGCGGAACGTCTAGATGTAAGATTAACTACAATATAAACGTCTAAAATGATCCCAGATCAGCCACTGAGATGCTCTGTCGTATCAGGTCACCCATTAACTACAATATAAAACGGCTAAAATGATCCCAGATCAGCCACTGAGACGCTCTGTCATATCAGGTCACCCATTAACTACAATATAAAACGGCTAAAATGATCCCAGATCAGCCACTGAGAGGCTCTGTAGTATCAATATTTCTTTGGTTACTACATGATTCCATGTGTGTTATTTCATAGTTTTGATGTCTTCACTATTATTCTGTAACGTAGAAAATAAAGAAAAATAAAGAAAAACCCTTGAATGAGTAGGTGTTCTAAAACTTTTGACCGGTAGTGTATATTTTTGACAATTTTTATTTTTACTTCACTACATTCCTAAAGAAAATAATGTACTTTACTCCATACATTTTCCCTGACATCCAAAAGTACTCGTTACATTTTTAGCAGGACAGGAAAATGGTCCAATTTACGCAATTATCCCTGGTCATCCTGACTGCCTGTGATCTGGCAGACTCACTAAACACACATGCTTCATGTTTAAATGATGTCTGAGTTTGTGCCCCTGGCTCTTTAAATAAATAAAAAACAAGAAAATGGTTCCATTTTAGACGGTTGACGTGCTACAAGTCCCGCCTCTCCCATCTCCTCATTGGTTGTTAGGAGCATAGACCCACGTGGGTGATTGAAAGATGAACTGAGGTCAACACTCCAGTCCAGTTGGTGGTGGTAATGCACCTTAAAGTTGGTTGCCAACCTCCATATAAAATCCACAGAAGAAGAAGGTGAACGGATAAATGAATGATGAGAGCTTAATCAAAGAACACTAACAACACTGAACAAAAATATAAACGCAACATGCAAAGTGTTGGTCCCATGTTTCATGAGCTGAAATAAAAGATCCCAGAAATGTTCCGTACGCACACAAACTTTATTTCTCTCAAATGTTGTGCACGAATTTGTTTACACCCTGTTAGTGAGCATTTCTCCTTTGTGAAGATAAACCATCCACCTGACAGGTGTAGCATATCAAGAAGCTGATTAAACAGCATGATCATTACACAGGTGCACCTTGTGCTGGGGGACAATAAAAAGCCACTCTAAAATGTGCAGTTTTGTCAAAACAACACAATGCCACAGATGTCTCAAGTTTTGAAGGAGTGTGCAATTGGCATGCTGACTGCAGGAATGCCCACCAAAACTATTGCAAGATAATATAATGTTCATTACTCTACCATAAGCCGCCTCCAACGTTGTTTTAAAGACTTTGGCAGTACGTCCAACCAAAGAATTTCTGCACAAACTGTCAGAAACCGTTTCAAGGAAGCTCATCTGCGTGCTCATCGTCCTCACCAGGGTCTTGACTTGACAGAAGCTGGGCGTCGTAACAGACTTCAGTGGGCCAAATGCTCACGTTCGATGGCCACTGGCACGCTGGAGAAGTGTGCTCTTCACGGATGAATCCCAGTTTCATTTGTACCTGGCAGATGGCACACAGTGTGTATGGCATTGTGTGGGCTAGCGGTTTGCTGACGTCAGTGTTGTGAACAGAGTGCCCCATGGTGGCGCGGGGTTATGGTATATGCATAAGCTATGGACAATGAACACAATTGCACTTTATCAATAGCAATTTGAATGCACAGAGATACCGTGATGAGATCCTGAGGCCCATTGTGGTGCCATTCATCCACATCCATCACCTCATGTTTCAGCATGATAACCATGTCACAAGGATCTGCACACAATTCCTAGAAGCTGAAAATGTCCCAGTTCTATCGTGACCTGCATACCCCCCAGACATTGAGCATGTTTGGGATGCTCTGGATCGACGTATACCACAGGGTGTTCCAGTTCCCACCAATATCTAGCAACTTTTACGTGTTTCCTACGTTCCCAAAATGAATATAGTTGGTTCAAATCAAATCAAAGTTTATTTTTCACGAGCTCCGAATACAACAGGTGTAGGTTCAGTTATTTTGTAAAATATTTTAACCTGCATGACATGGACGCATCTGGTGGGGATCGACAAAATCAACATGCACACTGGCAGAGACGGTTTGGGCATCATGTTACTGCTGTATTTAGGGCTGGGCATCATGTTACTGCTGTATTTAGGGCTGGGCATCACGTTACTGCTGTATTTATGTTACTGCTGTATTTAGGGCTGGGCATCACGTTACTGCTGTATTTAGGGCTGGGCATCACGTTACTGCTGTATTTAGGGCTGGGCATCACGTTACTGCTGTATTTAGGGTTGGGCATCACGTTACTGCTGTATTTAGGGTTGGGCATCACGTTACTGCTGTATTTAGGGCTGGGCATCATGTTACTGCTGTATTTAGGGTTGGGCATCACGTTACTGCTGTATTTAGGGTTGGGCATCATGTTACTGCTGTATTTAGGGCTGGGCATCATGTTACTGCTGTATTTAGGGCTGGGCATCATGTTACTGCTGTATTTAGGGTTGGGCATCATGTTACTGCTGTATTTAGGGTTGGGCATCACGTTACTGCTGTATTTCTGTTACTGCTGTATTTAGGGCTGGGCATCACGTTACTGCTGTATTTAGGGCTGGGCATCACGTTACTGCTGTATTTATGTTACTGCTGTATTTAGGGTTGGGCATCATGTTACTGCTGTATTTAGGGTTGGGCATCACGTTACTGCTGTATTTAGGGCTGGGCATCATGTTACTGCTGTATTTGTGGCTGGGCATCACGTTACTGCTGTATTTAGGGTTGGGCATCACGTTACTGCTGTATTTAGGGTTGGGCATCACGTTACTGCTGTATTTAGGGCTGGGCATCACGTTACTGCTGTATTTAGGGCTGGGCATCACGTTACTGCTGTATTTAGGGTTGGGCATCATGTTACTGCTGTATTTAGGGCTGGGAATCACGTTACTGCTGTATTTAGGGCTGGGCATCATGTTACTGCTGTATTTAGGGTTGGGCATCACGTTACTGCTGTATTTATGTTACTGCTGTATTTAGGGTTGGACATCATGTTACTGCTGTATTTAGGGTTGGGCATCATGTTACTGCTGTATTTAGGGTTGGGCATCATGTTACTGCTGTATTTAGGGCTGGGCATCATGTTACTGCTGTATTTAGGGCTGGGCATCATGTTACTGCTGTATTTAGGGCTGGGCATCACGTTACTGCTGTATTTAGGGCTGGGCATCATGTTACTGCTGTATTTAGGGCTGGGCATCACGTTACTGCTGTATTTATGTTACTGCTGTATTTAGGGCTGGGCATCACGTTACTGCTGTATTTAGGGCTGGGCATCACGTTACTGCTGTATTTAGGGTTGGGCATCACGTTACTGCTGTATTTAGGGCTGGGCATCACGTTACTGCTGTATTTAGGGTTGGGCATCACGTTACTGCTGTATTTAGGGCTGGGCATCATGTTACTGCTGTATTTAGGGTTGGGCATCACGTTACTGCTGTATTTATGTTACTGCTGTATTTAGGGCTGGGCATCACGTTACTGCTGTATTTATGTTACTGCTGTATTTAGGGCTGGGCATCACGTTACTGCTGTATTTAGGGCTGGGCATCACGTTACTGCTGTATTTAGGGTTGGGCATCACGTTACTGCTGTATTTAGGGCTGGGCATCACGTTACTGCTGTATTTAGGGTTGGGCATCACGTTACTGCTGTATTTAGGGCTGGGCATCACGTTACTGCTGTATTTAGGGCTGGGCATCACGTTACTGCTGTATTTAGGGTTGGGCATCACGTTAATGCTGTATTTATGTTACTGCTGTATTTAGGGTTGGGCATCATGTTACTGCTGTATTTAGGGTTGGGCATCACGTTACTGCTGTATTTAGGGCTGGGCATCACGTTACTGCTGTATTTATGTTACTGCTGTATTTAGGGCTGGGCATCACGTTACTGCTGTATTTAGGGTTGGGCATCATGTTAATGCTGTATTTATGTTACTGCTGTATTTAGGGTTGGGCATCATGTTACTGCTGTATTTAGGGTTGGGCATCACGTTACTGCTGTATTTAGGGCTGGGCATCACGTTACTGCTGTATTTATGTTACTGCTGTATTTAGGGCTGGGCATCATGTTACTGCTGTATTTAGGGTTGGGCATCACGTTACTGCTGTATTTAGGGCTGGGCATCATGTTACTGCTGTATTTAGGGCTGGGCATCATGTTACTGCTGTATTTAGGGCTTGGCATCACGTTACTGCTGTATTTAGGGTTGGGCATCACGTTACTGCTGTATTTATGGCTGGGCATCATGTTACTGCTGTATTTAGGGTTGGGCATCATGTTACTGCTGTATTTAGGGCTTGGCATCATGTTACTGCTGTATTTAGGGCTGGGCATCACGTTACTGCTGTATTTAGGGCTGGGCATCACGTTACTGCTGTATTTAGGGCTGGGCATCATGTTACTGCTGTATTTATGTTACTGCTGTATTTAGGCTTGGGCATCACGTTACTGTATGTATTTATGTTACTGCTGTATTTAGGGCTGGGCATCACGTTACTGCTGTATTTAGGGCTGGGCATCATGTTACTGCTGTATTTAGGGCTGGGCATCATGTTACTGCTGTATTTATGTTACTGCTGTATTTAGGGTTGGGCATCACGTTACTGCTGTATTTAGGGCTGGGCATCATGTTACTGCTGTATTTAGGGCTGGGCATCATGTTACTGCTGTATTTAGGGCTGGGCATCACGTTACTGTTGTATTTAGGGTTGGGCATCACGTTACTGCTGTATTTAGGGTTGGGCATCACGTTACTGCTGTATTTAGGGTTGGGCATCACGTTACTGCTGTATTTAGGGCTGGGCATCATGTTACTGCTGTATTTAGGGCTGGGCATCATGTTACTGCTGTATTTAGGGTTGGGCATCATGTTACTGCTGTATTTAGGGTTGGGCATCATGTTACTGCTGTATTTAGGGTTGGGCATCATGTTACTGCTGTATTTAGGGCTGGGCATCACGTTACTGCTGTATTTATGGCTGGGCATCACGTTACTGCTGTATTTAGGGTTGGGCATCACGTTACTTCTGTATTTAGGGCTGGGCATCACGTTACTGCTGTATTTAGGGCTGGCATCATGTTACTGCTGTATTGAGGGCTGGGCATCATGTTACTGCTGTATTTAGGGCTGGGCATCACGTTACTGCTGTATTTAGGGTTGGGCATCATGTTAATGCTGTATTTATGTTACTGCTGTATTTAGGGCTGGGCATCATGTTACTGCTGTATTTAGGGCTGGGCATCACGTTACTGCTGTATTTAGGGTTGGGCATCATGTTACTGCTGTATTTATGTTACTGCTGTATTTAGGGTTGGGCATCACGTTACTGCTGTATTTATGTTACTGCTGTATTTAGGGCTGGGCATCACGTTACTGCTGTATTTAGGGTTGGGCATCATGTTAATGCTGTATTTATGTTACTGCTGTATTTAGGGCTGGGCATCATGTTACTGCTGTATTTATGTTACTGCTGTATTTAGGGCTGGGCATCACGTTACTGCTGTATTTAGGGTTGGGCATCATGTTACTGCTGTATTTAGGGCTTGGCATCATGTTACTGCTGTATTTAGGGCTGGGCATCATGTTACTGCTGTATTTAGGGCTGGGCATCATGTTACTGCTGTATTTAGGGCTGGGCATCATGTTACTGCTGTATTTAGGGTTGGGCATCATGTTACTGCTGTATTTAGGGTTGGGCATCATGTTACTGCTGTATTTAGGGCTGGGCATCACGTTACTGCTGTATTTAGGGCTGGGCATCACGTTACTGCTGTATTTAGGGCTGGGCATCATGTTACTGCTGTATTTAGGGCTGGGCATCACGTTACTGCTGTATTTAGGGCTGGGCATCACGTTACTGCTGTATTTAGGGCTGGACATCATGTTACTGCTGTATTTATGTTACTGCTGTATTTAGGGTTGGGCATCACGTTACTGTATGTATTTATGTTACTGCTGTATTTAGGGCTGGGCATCACGTTACTGCTGTATTTAGGGCTGGGCATCACGTTACTGCTGTATTTAGGGTTGGGCATCATGTTACTGCTGTATTTAGGGTTGGGCATCATGTTACTGCTGTATTTAGGGCTGGGCATCACGTTACTGCTGTATTTAGGGCTGGGCATCATGTTACTGCTGTATTTAGGGTTGGGCATCACGTTACTGCTGTATTTAGGGCTGGGCATCATGTTACTGCTGTATTTAGGGCTGGGCATCATGTTACTGCTGTATTTAGGGCTGGGCATCATGTTACTGCTGTATTTAGGGTTGGGCATCATGTTACTGCTGTATTTAGGGCTGGGCATCATGTTACTACTGTATTTAGGGCTGGGCATCATGTTACTGCTGTATTTAGGGTTGGGCATCCGTTACTGCTGTATTTAGGGTTGGGCATCATGTTACTGCTGTATTTAGGGTTGGGCATCACGTTACTGCTGTATTTAGGGCTGGGCATCATGTTACTGCTGTATTTAGGGTTGGGCATCACGTTACTGCTGTATTTAGGGTTGGGCATCACGTTACTGCTGTATTTAGGGTTGGGCATCACGTTACTGCTGTATTTAGGGCTGGGCATCACGTTACTGCTGTATTTAGGGCTGGGCATCACGTTACTGCTGTATTTAGGGTTGGGCATCATGTTACTGCTGTATTTAGGGTTGGGCATCACGTTACTGCTGTATTTATGTTACTGCTGTATTTAGGGCTGGGCATCACGTTACTGCTGTATTTAGGGTTGGGCATCATGTTACTGCTGTATTTAGGGTTGGGCATCATGTTACTGCTGTATTTAGGGCTGGGCATCATGTTACTGCTGTATTTAGGGTTGGGCATCACGTTACTGCTGTATTTAGGGTTGGGCATCACGTTACTGCTGTATTTAGGGTTGGGCATCATGTTACTGCTGTATTTAGGGCTGGGCATCATGTTACTGCTGTATTTAGGGCTGGGCATCATGTTACTGCTGTATTTAGGGTTGGGCATCATGTTACTGCTGTATTTAGGGTTGGGCATCACGTTACTGCTGTATTTATGTTACTGCTGTATTTAGGGCTGGGCATCACGTTACTGCTGTATTTAGGGTTGGGCATCACGTTACTGCTGTATTTAGGGTTGGGCATCACGTTACTGCTGTATTTAGGGCTGGGCATCACGTTACTGCTGTATTTAGGGCTGGGCATCACGTTACTGCTGTATTTAGGGTTGGGCATCACGTTACTGCTGTATTTAGGGCTGGGAATCACGTTACTGCTGTATTTAGTGCTGGGCATCATGTTACTGCTGTATTTAGGGTTGGACATCATGTTACTGCTGTATTTAGGGTTGGGCATCATGTTACTGCTGTATTTAGGGTTGGGCATCATGTTACTGCTGTATTTAGGGCTGGGCATCATGTTACTGCTGTATTTAGGTCTGGGCATCATGTTACTGCTGTATTTAGGGCTGGGCATCATGTTACTGCTGTATTTAGGGCTGGGCATCACGTTACTGCTGTATTTAGGGCTGGGCATCACGTTACTGCTGTATTTAGGGCTGGGCATCATGTTACTGCTGTATTTAGGGCTGGGCATCACGTTACTGCTGTATTTATGGCTGGGCATCACGTTACTGCTGTATTTAGGGTTGGGCATCACGTTACTTCTGTATTTAGGGCTGGGCATCACGTTACTGCTGTATTTAGGGCTGGGCATCATGTTACTGCTGTATTTATGTTACTGCTGTATTTAGGGTTGGGCATCACGTTACTGCTGTATTTATGTTACTGCTGTATTTAGGGCTGGGCATCACGTTACTGCTGTATTTAGGGTTGGGCATCATGTTAATGCTGTATTTATGTTACTGCTGTATTTAGGGTTGGGCATCATGTTACTGCTGTATTTAGGGCTGGGCATCACGTTACTGCTGTATTTAGGGCTGGGCATCATGTTACTGCTGTATTTATGTTACTGCTGTATTTAGGGCTGGGCATCATGTTACTGCTGTATTTAGGGTTGGGCATCACGTTACTGTATGTATTTATGTTACTGCTGTATTTAGGGCTGGGCATCACGTTACTGCTGTATTTACGGCTGGGCATCATGTTACTGCTGTATTTAGGGTTGGGCATCATGTTACTGCTGTATTTAGGGTTGGGCATCACGTTACTGCTGTATTTAGGGCTGGGCATCATGTTACTGCTGTATTTAGGGCTGGGCATCATGTTACTACTGTATTTAGGGCTGGGCATCATGTTACTGCTGTATTTAGTGCTGGGCATCATGTTACTGCTGTATTTAGGGCTGGGCATCACGTTACTGCTGTATTTAGGGCTGGGCATCATGTTACTGCTGTATTTAGGGCTGGGCATCACGTTACTGCTGTATTTAGGGCTGGGCATCACGTTACTGCTGTATTTATGTTACTGCTGTATTTAGGGCTGGGCATCACGTTACTGCTGTATTTAGGGTTGGGCATCATGTTAATGCTGTATTTATGTTACTGCTGTATTTAGGGTAGGGCATCATGTTACTGCTGTATTTAGGGTTGGGCATCACGTTACTGCTGTATTTATGTTACTGCTGTATTTAGGGCTGGGCATCATGTTACTGCTGTATTTATGTTACTGCTGTATTTAGGGCTGGGCATCATGTTACTGCTGTATTTAGGGTTGGGCATCACGTTACTGCTGTATTTAGGGCTGGGCATCATGTTACTGCTGTATTTAGGGCTGGGCATCATGTTACTGCTGTATTTAGGGTTGGGCATCACGTCACTGCTGTATTTATGTTACTGCTGTATTTAGGGCTGGGCATCATGTTACTGCTGTATTTATGTTACTGCTGTATTTAGGGCTGGGCATCATGTTACTGCTGTATTTAGGGTTGGGCATCACGTTACTGCTGTATTTAGGGCTGGGCATCATGTTACTGCTGTATTTAGGGCTGGGCATCATGTTACTGCTGTATTTAGGGCTGGGCATCATGTTACTGCTGTATTTAGGGTTGGGCATCATGTTACTGCTGTATTTAGGGTTGGGCATCATGTTACTGCTGTATTTAGGGCTGGGCATCATGTTACTGCTGTATTTATGTTACTGCTGTATTTAGGGCTGGGCATCATGTTACTGCTGTATTTATGTTACTGCTGTATTTAGGGCTGGGCATCATGTTACTGCTGTATTTAGGGTTGGGCATCACGTTACTGCTGTATTTAGGGCTGGGCATCATGTTACTGCTGTATTTGTGGCTGGGCATCACGTTACTGCTGTATTTAGGGTTGGGCATCACGTTACTGCTGTATTTAGGGTTGGGCATCACGTTACTGCTGTATTTAGGGCTGGGCATCACGTTACTGCTGTCTTTAGGGCTGGGCATCACGTTACTGCTGTATTTAGGGTTGGGCATCATGTTACTGCTGTATTTAGGGCTGGGCATCACGTTACTGCTGTATTTAGGGCTGGGCATCACGTTACTGCTGTATTTAGGGTTGGACATCATGTTACTGCTGTATTTAGGGTTGGGCATCATGTTACTGCTGTATTTAGGGCTGGGCATCATGTTACTGCTGTATTTAGGGCTGGGCATCATGTTACTGCTGTATTTAGGGCTGGGCATCATGTTACTGCTGTATTTAGGGCTGGGCATCATGTTACTGCTGTATTTAGGGCTGGGCATCACGTTACTGCTGTATTTAGGGCTGGGCATCACGTTACTGCTGTATTTAGGGCTGGGCATCATGTTACTGCTGTATTTAGGGCTGGGCATCACGTTACTGCTGTATTTATGTTACTGCTGTATTTAGGGCTGGGAATCACGTTACTGCTGTATTTAGGGCTGGGCATCACGTTACTGCTGTATTTAGGGTTGGGCATCACGTTACTGCTGTATTTAGGGCTGGGCATCACGTTACTGCTGTATTTAGGGTTGGGCATCACGTTACTGCTGTATTTAGGGCTGGGCATCACGTTACTGCTGTATTTATGTTACTGCTGTATTTAGGGCTGGGCATCACGTTACTGCTGTATTTAGGGTTGGGCATCATGTTACTGCTGTATTTAGGTCTGGGCATCATGTTACTGCTGTATTTAGGGCTGGGCATCATGTTACTGCTGTATTTAGGGCTGGGCATCACGTTACTGCTGTATTTAGGGCTGGGCATCACGTTACTGCTGTATTTAGGGCTGGGCATCATGTTACTGCTGTATTTAGGGCTGGGCATCACGTTACTGCTGTATTTATGTTACTGCTGTATTTAGGGCTGGGCATCACGTTACTGCTGTATTTAGGGCTGGGCATCACGTTACTGCTGTATTTAGGGTTGGGCATCACGTTACTGCTGTATTTAGGGCTGGGCATCACGTTACTGCTGTATTTAGGGTTGGGCATCACGTTACTGCTGTATTTAGGGCTGGGCATCATGTTACTGCTGTATTTAGGGCTGGGCATCACGTTACTGCTGTATTTATGTTACTGCTGTATTTAGGGCTGGGCATCACGTTACTGCTGTATTTAGGGCTGGGCATCACGTTACTGCTGTATTTAGGGCTGGGCATCATGTTACTGCTGTATTTAGGGCTGGGCATCACGTTACTGCTGTATTTAGGGTTGGGCATCACGTTACTGCTGTATTTAGGGCTGGGCATCACGTTACTGCTGTATTTAGGGTTGGGCATCACGTTACTGCTGTATTTATGTTACTGCTGTATTTAGGGCTGGGCATCACGTTACTGCTGTATTTAGGGTTGGGCATCATGTTAATGCTGTATTTATGTTACTGCTGTATTTAGGGTTGGGCATCATGTTACTGCTGTATTTAGGGTTGGGCATCACGTTACTGCTGTATTTATGTTACTGCTGTATTTAGGGCTGGGCATCATGTTACTGCTGTATTTATGTTACTGCTGTATTTAGGGCTGGGCATCATGTTACTGCTGTATTTAGGGTTGGGCATCACGTTACTGCTGTATTTAGTGCTGGGCATCATGTTACTGCTGAATTTAGGGCTGGGCATCATGTTACTGCTGTATTTAGGGCTTGGCATCACGTTACTGCTGTATTTAGGGTTGGGCATCACGTTACTGCTGTATTTAGGGCTGGGCATCATGTTACTGCTGTATTTAGGGTTGGGCATCATGTTACTGCTGTATTTAGGGTTGGGCATCACGTTACTGCTGTATTTAGGGTTGGGCATCATGTTACTGCTGTATTTATGGCTGGGCATCACGTTACTGCTGTAATTAGGGTTGGACATCACGTTACTGCTGTATTCAGGGTTGGGCATCACGTTACTGCTGTATTTAGGGCTTGTCATCACGTTACTGCTGTATTTAGGGCTGGGCATCATGTTACTGCTGTATTTAGGGTTGGGCATCATGTTACTGCTGTATTTAGGGCTTGGCATCATGTTACTGCTGTATTTAGGGCTGGGCATCATGTTACTGCTGTATTTAGGGCTGGGCATCACGTTACTGCTGTATTTAGGGTTGGGCATCACGTTACTGCTGTATTTAGGGCTGGGCATCATGTTACTGCTGTATTTAGGGCTGGGCATCATGTTACTGCTGTATTTAGGGTTGGGCATCATGTTACTGCTGTATTTAGGGCTTGGCATCATGTTACTGCTGTATTTAGGGCTGGGCATCATGTTACTGCTGTATTTAGGGCTGGGCATCATGTTACTGCTGTATTTAGGGTTGGGCATCATGTTACTGCTGTATTTAGGGTTGGGCATCATGTTACTGCTGTATTTAGGGTTGGGCATCATGTTACTGCTGTATTTAGGGCTGGGCATCATGTTACTGCTGTATTTAGGGCTGGGTATCATGTTACTGCTGTATTTAGGGCTGGGCATCATGTTACCTTTGTATTTAGGGCTGGGCATCACGTTACTGCTGTATTTAGGGCTGGGCATCACGTTACTGCTGTATTTAGGGCTGGGCATCATGTTACTGCTGTATTTATGTTACTGCTGTATTTAGGGCTGGGCATCACGTTACTGCTGTATTTAGGGCTGGGCATCATGTTACTGCTGTATTTAGGGTTGGGCATCATGTTACTGCTGTATTTAGGGTTGGGCATCATATTACTGCTGTATTTGTGGCTGGGCATCACGTTACTGCTGTATTTAGGGTTGGGCATCACGTTACTGCTGTATTTAGGGTTGGGCATCACGTTACTGCTGTATTTAGGGCTGGGCATCACGTTACTGCTGTATTTAGGGCTGGGCATCACGTTACTGCTGTATTTAGGGTTGGGCATCATGTTACTGCTGTATTTAGGGCTGGGAATCACGTTACTGCTGTATTTAGGGTTGGGCATCATGTTACTGCTGTATTTAGGGTTGGGCATCATGTTACTGCTGTATTTAGGGTTGGGCATCATGTTACTGCTGTATTTAGGGCTGGGCATCATGTTACTGCTGTATTTAGGTCTGGGCATCATGTTACTGCTGTATTTAGGGCTGGGCATCATGTTACTGCTGTATTTAGGGCTGGGCATCACGTTACTGCTGTATTTAGGGCTGGGCATCACGTTACTGCTGTATTTAGGGCTGGGCATCATGTTACTGCTGTATTTAGGGCTGGGCATCACGTTACTGCTGTATTTATGTTACTGCTGTATTTAGGGCTGGGCATCACGTTACTGCTGTATTTAGGGCTGGGCATCACGTTACTGCTGTATTTAGGGTTGGGCATCACGTTACTGCTATATTTAGGGCTGGGCATCACGTTACTGCTGTATTTAGGGCTGGGCATCACGTTACTGCTGTATTTTGGGTTGGGCATCATGTCACTGCTGTATTTAGGGTTGGGCATCACGTTACTGCTGTATTTAGGGCTGGGCATCATGTTACTGCTGTATTTAGGGCTGGGCATCATGTTACTGCTGTATTTAGGGTTGGGCATCATGTTACTGCTGTATTTAGGGCTTGGCATCATGTTACTGCTGTATTTAGGGCTGGGCATCATGTTACTGCTGTATTTAGGGCTGGGCATCATGTTACTGCTGTATTTAGGGCTGGGTATCATGTTACTGCTGTATTTAGGGTTGGGCATCACGTTACTGCTGTATTTAGGGTTGGGCATCACGTTACTGCTGTATTTATGTTACTGCTGTATTTAGGGCTGGGCATCACGTTACTGCTGTATTTAGGGTTGGGCATCATGTTAATGCTGTATTTATGTTACTGCTGTATTTAGGGTTGGGCATCATGTTACTGCTGTATTTAGGGTTGGGCATCATGTTACTGCTGTATTTAGGGTTGGGCATCATGTTACTGCTGTATTTAGGGCTGGGCATCATGTTACTGCTGTATTTAGGTCTGGGCATCATGTTACTGCTGTATTTAGGGCTGGGCATCATGTTACTGCTGTATTTAGGGCTGGGCATCACGTTACTGCTGTATTTAGGGCTGGGCATCACGTTACTGCTGTATTTAGGGCTGGGCATCATGTTACTGCTGTATTTAGGGCTGGGCATCACGTTACTGCTGTATTTATGTTACTGCTGTATTTAGGGCTGGGCATCACGTTACTGCTGTATTTAGGGCTGGGCATCACGTTACTGCTGTATTTAGGGTTGGGCATCACGTTACTGCTATATTTAGGGCTGGGCATCACGTTACTGCTGTATTTAGGGTTGGGCATCACGTTACTGCTGTATTTTGGGTTGGGCATCATGTCACTGCTGTATTTAGGGTTGGGCATCATGTTACTGCTGTATTTAGGGTTGGGCATCACGTTACTGCTGTATTTAGGGCTGGGCATCATGTTACTGCTGTATTTAGGGCTGGGCATCACGTTACTGCTGTATTTTGGGTTGGGCATCATGTCACTGCTGTATTTAGGGTTGGGCATCACGTTACTGCTGTATTTAGGGCTGGGCATCACGTTACTGCTGTATTTAGGGTTGGGCATCACGTTACTGCTGTATTTATGTTACTGCTGTATTTAGGGCTGGGCATCACGTTACTGCTGTATTTAGGGTTGGGCATCATGTTAATGCTGTATTTATGTTACTGCTGTATTTAGGGTTGGGCATCATGTTACTGCTGTATTTAGGGTTGGGCATCACGTTACTGCTGTATTTATGTTACTGCTGTATTTAGGGCTGGGCATCATGTTACTGCTGTATTTATGTTACTGCTGTATTTAGGGCTGGGCATCATGTTACTGCTGTATTTAGGGTTGGGCATCACGTTACTGCTGTATTTAGGGCAGGGCATCATGTTACTGCTGTATTCGTGGCTGGGCATCACGTTACTGCTGTATTTAGGGTTGGGCATCACGTTACTGCTGTATTTAGGGTTGGGCATCACGTTACTGCTGTATTTAGGGCTGGGCATCACGTTACTGCTGTATTTAGGGCTGGGCATCACGTTACTGCTGTATTTAGGGTTGGGCATCATGTTACTGCTGTATTTAGGGTTGGGCATCATGTTACTGCTGTATTTAGGGCTGGGCATCACGTTACTGCTGTATTTAGGGCTGGGCATCATGTTACTGCTGTATTTAGGGTTGGGCATCATGTTACTGCTGTATTTAGGGCTGGGCATCATGTTACTGCTGTATTTAGGGCTGGGCATCACGTTACTGCTGTATTTAGGGTTGGGCATCATGTTACTGCTGTATTTAGGGTTGGGCATCATGTTACTGCTGTATTTAGGGCTGGGCATCACGTTACTGCTGTATTTAGGGTTGGGCATCATGTTACTGCTGTATTTAGGGCTGGGCATCATGTTACTGCTGTATTTAGGTCTGGGCATCATGTTACTGCTGTATTTAGGGCTGGGCATCATGTTACTGCTGTATTTAGGGCTGGGCATCACGTTACTGCTGTATTTAGGGCTGGGCATCACGTTACTGCTGTATTTAGGGCTGGGCATCATGTTACTGCTGTATTTAGGGCTGGGCATCACGTTACTGCTGTATTTATGTTACTGCTGTATTTAGGGCTGGGCATCACGTTACTGCTGTATTTAGGGCTGGGCATCACGTTACTGCTGTATTTAGGGTTGGGCATCACGTTACTGCTGTATTTAGGGCTGGGCATCACGTTACTGCTGTATTTAGGGTTGGGCATCACGTTACTGCTGTATTTATGTTACTGCTGTATTTAGGGCTGGGCATAATGTTACTGCTGTATTTATGTTACTGCTGTATTTAGGGCTGGGCATCATGTTACTGCTGTATTTATGTTACTGCTGTATTTAGGGCTGGGCATCATGTTACTGCTGTATTTAGGGTTGGGCATCACGTTACTGCTGTATTTATGTTACTGCTGTATTTAGGGCTGGGCATCATGTTACTGCTGTATTTATGTTACTGCTGTATTTAGGGCTGGGCATCATGTTACTGCTGTATTTAGGGTTGGGCATCACGTTACTGCTGTATTTAGGGCTGGGCATCATGTTACTGCTGTATTTAGGGCTGGGCATCATGTTACTGCTGTATTTAGGGCTGGGCATCACGTTACTGCTGTATTTAGGGCTGGGCATCATGTTACTGCTGTATTTATGGCTGGGAATCACGTTACTGCTGTATTTAGGGTTGGGCATCATGTTGCTGCTGTATTTAGGGTTGGGCATCACGTTACTGCTGTATTTAGGGTTGGGCATCACGTTACTGCTGTATTTATGGCTGGGCATCACGTTACTGCTGTATTTAGGGTTGGGCATCACGTTACTGCTGTATTTAGGGCTGGGCATCATGTTACTTCTGTATTTAGGGCTGGGCATCACGTTACTGCTGTATTTAGGGCTGGGCATCATGTTACTGCTGTATTTATGTTACTGCTGTATTTAGGGTTGGGCATCACGTTACTGCTGTATTTATGTTACTGCTGTATTTAGGGCTGGGCATCACGTTACTGCTGTATTTAGGGTTGGGCATCATGTTAATGCTGTATTTATGTTACTGCTGTATTTAGGGTTGGGCATCATGTTACTGCTGTATTTAGGGTTGGGCATCACGTTACTGCTGTATTTATGTTACTGCTGTATTTAGGGCTGGGCATCACGTTACTGCTGTATTTAGGGTTGGGCATCACGTTACTGCTGTATTTATGTTACTGCTGTATTTAGGGCTGGGCATCATGTTACTGCTGTATTTAGGGCTGGGCATCACGTTACTGCTGTATTTAGGGCTGGGCATCATGTTACTGCTGTATTCGTGGCTGGGCATCACGTTACTGCTGTATTTAGGGTTGGGCATCACGTTACTGCTGTATTTAGGGTTGGGCATCACGTTACTGCTGTATTTAGGGCTGGGCATCACGTTACTGCTGTATTTAGGGCTGGGCATCATGTTACTGCTGTATTTAGGGTTGGACATCATGTTACTGCTGTATTTAGGGTTGGGCATCATGTTACTGCTGTATTTAGGGTTGGGCATCATGTTACTGCTGTATTTAGGGCTGGGCATCATGTTACTGCTGTATTTAGGGTTGGGCATCATGTTACTGCTGTATTTAGGGCTGGGCATCATGTTACTGCTGTATTTAGGGCTGGGCATCACGTTACTGCTGTATTTAGGGCTGGGCATCACGTTACTGCTGTATTTAGGGCTGGGCATCATGTTACTGCTGTATTTAGGCCTGGGCATCACGTTACTGCTGTATTTATGTTACTGCTGTATTTAGGGCTGGGCATCACGTTACTGCTGTATTTAGGGCTGGGCATCACGTTACTGCTGTATTTAGGGTTGGGCATCACGTTACTGCTGTATTTAGGGCTGGGCATCACGTTACTGCTGTATTTAGGGTTGGGCATCACGTTACTGCTGTATTTAGGGCTGGGCATCATGTTACTGCTGTATTTAGGGTTGGGCATCACGTTACTGCTGTATTTAGGGCTGGGCATCATGTTACTGCTGTATTTAGGGCTGGGCATCACGTTACTGCTGTATTTTGGGTTGGGCATCATGTCACTGCTGTATTTAGGGTTGGGCATCACGTTACTACTGTATTTAGGGCTGGGCATCACGTTACTGCTGTATTTAGGGTTGGGCATCACGTTACTGCTGTATTTATGTTACTGCTGTATTTAGGGCTGGGCATCACGTTACTGCTGTATTTAGGGTTGGGCATCATGTTAATGCTGTATTTATGTTACTGCTGTATTTAGGGTTGGGCATCATGTTACTGCTGTATTTAGGGTTGGGCATCACGTTACTGCTGTATTTATGTTACTGCTGTATTTAGGGCTGGGCATCATGTTACTGCTGTATTTATGTTACTGCTGTATTTAGGGCTGGGCATCATGTTACTGCTGTATTTAGGGTTGGGCATCACGTTACTGCTGTATTTAGGGCTGGGCATCATGTTACTGCTGTATTTAGGGTTGGGCATCATGTTACTGCTGTATTTAGGGTTGGGCATCACGTTACTGCTGTATTTAGGGTTGGGCATCATGTTACTGCTGTATTTATGGCTGGGCATCACGTTACTGCTGTAATTAGGGTTGGACATCACGTTACTGCTGTATTTAGGGTTGAGCATCACGTTACTGCTGTATTTAGGGCTGGGCATCACGTTACTGCTGTATTTAGTGCTGGGCATCATGTTACTGCTGTATTTAGGGTTGGGCATCATGTTACTGCTGTATTTAGGGCTGGGCATCATGTTACTGCTGTATTTAGGGCTGGGCATCATGTTACTGCTGTATTTAGGCCTGGGCATCATGTTACTGCTGTATTTAGCGTTGGGCATCATGTTACTGCTGTATTTAGGGTTGGGCATCATGTTACTGCTGTATTTAGGGTTGGGCATCATGTTACTGCTGTATTTAGGGCTGGGCATCATGTTACTGCTGTATTTAGGGCTGGGCATCATGTTACTGCTGTATTTAGGGCTGGGCATCATGTTACTGCTGTATTTAGGGCTGGGCATCACGTTACTGCTGTATTTAGGGCTGGGCATCACGTTACTGCTGTATTTAGGGCTGGGCATCATGTTACTGCTGTATTTAGTGTTGGGCATCATGTTACTGCTGTATTTAGGGTTGGGCATCATGTTACTGCTGTATTTATGTTACTGCTGTATTTAGGGTTGGGCATCACGTTACTGTATGTATTTATGTTACTGCTGTATTTAGGGCTGGGCATCACGTTACTGCTGTATTTAGGGCTGGGCATCATGTTACTGCTGTATTTAGGGTTGGGCATCATGTTACTGCTGTATTTAGGGCTGGGCATCATGTTACTGCTGTATTTAGGGTTGGGCATCATGTTACTGCTGTATTTAGGGCTGGGCATCATGTTACTGCTGTATTTAGTGTTGGGCATCATGTTACTGCTGTATTTAGGGTTGGGCATCACGTTACTGCTGTATTTATGTTACTGCTGTATTTAGGGCTGGGCATCACGTTACTGCTGTATTTAGGGTTGGGCATCATGTTAATGCTGTATTTATGTTACTGCTGTATTTAGGGTTGGGCATCATGTTACTGCTGTATTTAGGGTTGGGCATCACGTTACTGCTGTATTTATGTTACTGCTGTATTTAGGGCTGGGCATCATGTTACTGCTGTATTTATGTTACTGCTGTATTTAGGGCTGGGCATCATGTTACTGCTGTATTTAGGGCTGGGCATCATGTTACTGCTGTATTTAGGGTTGGGCATCACGTTACTGCTGTATTTAGGGCTGGGCATCATGTTACTGCTGTATTTAGGGCTGGGCATCACGTTACTGCTGTATTTAGGGCTGGGCATCACGTTACTGCTGTATTTAGGGCTGGGCATCATGTTACTGCTGTATTTATGTTACTGCTGTATTTAGGGTTGGGCATCACGTTACTGCTGTATTTAGGGTTGGGCATCACGTTACTGCTGTATTTAGGGCTGGGCATCACGTTACTGCTGTATTTAGGGCTGGGCATCATGTTACTGCTGTATTTAGGGCTGGGCATCATGTTACTGCTGTATTTAGGGCTGGGCATCATGTTACTGCTGTATTTAGGGCTGGGCATCACGTTACTGCTGTATTTAGGGCTGGGCATCACGTTACTGCTGTATTTAGGGCTGGGCATCATGTTACTGCTGTATTTATGTTACTGCTGTATTTAGGGTTGGGCATCACGTTACTGTATGTATTTATGTTACTGCTGTATTTAGGGCTGGGCATCACGTTACTGCTGTATTTAGGGCTGGGCATCATGTTACTGCTGTATTTAGGGTTGGGCATCATGTTACTGCTGTATTTAGGGTTGGGCATCATATTACTGCTGTATTTAGGGCTGGGAATCATGTTACTGCTGTATTTAGGGTTGGGCATCACGTTACTGCTGTATTTAGGGTTGGGCATCACGTTACTGCTGTATTTAGGGTTGGGCATCATGTTACTGCTGTATTTAGGGCTGGGCATCATGTTACTGCTGTATTTAGGGCTGGGCATCATGTTACTGCTGTATTTAGGGTTGTGCATCATGTTACTGCTGTATTTAGGGTTGGGCATCACGTTACTGCTGTATTTATGTTACTGCTGTATTTAGGGCTGGGCATCACGTTACTGCTGTATTTAGGGTTGGGCATCATGTTAATGCTGTATTTAGGGTTGGGCATCACGTTACTGCTGTATTTATGTTACTGCTGTATTTAGGGTTGTGCATCATGTTACTGCTGTATTTAGGGTTGGGCATCACGTTACTGCTGTATTTATGTTACTGCTGTATTTAGGGCTGGGCATCACGTTACTGCTGTATTTAGGGCTGGGCATCACGTTACTGCTGTATTTAGGGTTGGGCATCATGTTAATGCTGTATTTATGTTACTGCTGTATTTAGGGTTGGGCATCACGTTACTGCTGTATTTATGATACTGCTGTATTTAGGGCTGGGCATCATGTTACTGCTGTATTTATGTTACTGCTGTATTTAGGGTTGGCCATCATGTTACTGCTGTATTTAGGGTTGGGCATCATGTTACTGCTGTATTTAGGGTTGGGCATCATGTTACTGCTGTATTTAGGGTTGGGCATCATGTTACTGCTGTATTTAGGGCTGGGCATCACGTTACTGCTGTATTTATGGCTGGGCATCACGTTACTGCTGTATTTAGGGTTGGGCATCACGTTACTGCTGTATTTAGGGCTGGGCATCATGTTACTTCTGTATTTAGGGCTGGGCATCACGTTACTGCTGTATTTAGGGCTGGGCATCATGTTACTGCTGTATTTATGTTACTGCTGTATTTAGGGTTGGGCATCACGTTACTGCTGTATTTATGTTACTGCTGTATTTAGGGTTGGGCATCACTTTACTGTATGTATTTATGTTACTGCTGTATTTAGGGCTGGGCATCACGTTACTGCTGTATTTAGGGCTGGGCATCATGTTACTGCTGTATTTAGGGTTGGGCATCATGTTACTGCTGTATTTAGGGCTGGGCATCATGTTACTGCTGTATTTAGTGTTGGGCATCATGTTACTGCTGTATTTAGGGTTGGGCATCACGTTACTGCTGTATTTATGTTACTGCTGTATTTAGGGCTGGGCATCACGTTACTGCTGTATTTAGGGTTGGGCATCATGTTAATGCTGTATTTATGTTACTGCTGTATTTAGGGTTGGGCATCATGTTACTGCTGTATTTAGGGTTGGGCATCACGTTACTGCTGTATTTATGTTACTGCTGTATTTAGGGCTGGGCATCATGTTACTGCTGTATTTATGTTACTGCTGTATTTAGGGCTGGGCATCATGTTACTGCTGTATTTAGGGCTGGGCATCATGTTACTGCTGTATTTAGGGTTGGGCATCACGTTACTGCTGTATTTAGGGCTGGGCATCATGTTACTGCTGCATTTAGGGCTGGGCATCATGTTACTGCTGTATTTAGGGCTGGGCATCACGTTACTGCTGTATTTAGGGTTGGGCATCACGTTACTGCTGTATTTAGGGTTGGACATCACGTTACTGCTGTATTTAGGGTTGGGCATCACGTTACTGCTGTATTTAGGGCTGGGCATCACGTTACTGCTGTATTTAGGGTTGGGCATCACGTTACTGCTGTATTTAGGGCTGGGCATCATGTTACTGCTGTATTTATGTTACTGCTGTATTTAGGGTTGGGCATCACGTTACTGTATGTATTTATGTTACTGCTGTATTTAGGGCTGGGCATCACGTTACTGCTGTATTTAGGGCTGGGCATCATGTTACTGCTGTATTTAGGGTTGGGCATCATGTTACTGCTGTATTTAGGGCTGGGCATCATGTTACTGCTGTATTTAGGGTTGGGCATCACGTTACTGCTGTATTTAGGGTTGGGCATCACGTTAGTGCTGTATTTAGGGTTGGGCATCATGTTACTGCTGTATTTAGGGCTGGGCATCATGTTACTGCTGTATTTAGGGCTGGGCATCATGTTACTGCTGTATTTAGGGTTGGGCATCATGTTAATGCTGTATTTATGTTACTGCTGTATTTAGGGTTGGGCATCATGTTACTGCTGTATTTAGGGTTGGGCATCACGTTACTGCTGTATTTATGTTACTGCTGTATTTAGGGCTGGGCATCATGTTACTGCTGTATTTATGTTACTGCTGTATTTAGGGCTGGGCATCATGTTACTGCTGTATTTAGGGCTGGGCATCATGTTACTGCTGTATTTAGGGTTGGGCATCACGTTACTGCTGTATTTAGGGCTGGGCATCATGTTACTGCTGTATTTAGGGCTGGGCATCATGTTACTGCTGTATTTAGGGCTGGGCATCACGTTACTGCTGTATTTAGGGTTGGGCATCACGTTACTGCTGTATTTAGGGCTGGGCATCATGTTACTGCTGTATTTAGGGCTGGGCATCATGTTACTGCTGTATTTATGGCTGGGCATCACGTTACTGCTGTATTTAGGGTTGGGCATCATGTTACTGCTGTATTTAGGGCTGGGCATCACGTTACTGCTGTATTTATGGCTGGGCATCACGTTACTGCTGTATTTAGGGCTGGGCATCACGTTACTGCTGTATTTAGGGCTGGGCATCATGTTACTTCTGTATTTAGGGCTGGGCATCACGTTACTGCTGTATTTAGGGCTGGGCATCATGTTACTGCTGTATTTATGTTACTGCTGTATTTAGGGTTGGGCATCACGTTACTGCTGTATTTATGTTACTGCTGTATTTAGGGCTGGGCATCACGTTACTGCTGTATTTAGGGTTGGGCATCATGTTAATGCTGTATTTATGTTACTGCTGTATTTAGGGTTGGGCATCATGTTACTGCTGTATTTAGGGTTGGGCATCACGTTACTGCTGTATTTATGTTACTGCTGTATTTAGGGCTGGGCATCATGTTACTGCTGTATTTATGTTACTGCTGTATTTAGGGCTGGGCATCATGTTACTGCTGTATTTATGTTACTGCTGTATTTAGGGCTGGGCATCACGTTACTGCTGTATTTAGGGTTGGGCATCACGTTACTGCTGTATTTAGGGCTGGGCATCATGTTACTGCTGTATTTAGGGTTGGGCATCACGTTACTGCTGTATTTAGGGTTGGGCATCACGTTACTGCTGTATTTAGGGTTGGGCATCATGTTACTGCTGTATTTATGGCTGGGCATCACGTTACTGCTGTAATTAGGGTTGGACATCACGTTACTGCTGTATTTAGGGTTGAGCATCACGTTACTGCTGTATTTAGGGCTGGGCATCACGTTACTGCTGTATTTAGTGCTGGGCATCATGTTACTGCTGTATTTAGGGTTGGGCATCATGTTACTGCTGTATTTAGGGCTGGGCATCATGTTACTGCTGTATTTAGGGCTGGGCATCATGTTACTGCTGTATTTAGGGCTGGGCATCATGTTACTGCTGTATTTAGCGTTGGGCATCATGTTACTGCTGTATTTAGGGTTGGGCATCATGTTACTGCTGTATTTAGGGTTGGGCATCATGTTACTGCTGTATTTAGGGCTGGGCATCATGTTACTGCTGTATTTAGGGCTGGGCATCATGTTACTGCTGTATTTAGGGCTGGGCATCATGTTACTGCTGTATTTAGGGCTGGGCATCATGTTACTGTTGTATTTAGGGCTGGGCATCATGTTACTGCTGTATTTATGTTACTGCTGTATTTAGGGCTGGGCATCATGTTACTGCTGTATTTATGTTACTGCTGTATTTAGGGCTGGGCATCACGTTACTGCTGTATTTAGGGCTGGGCATCATGTTACTGCTGTATTTAGGGCTGGGCATCATGTTACTGCTGTATTTAGTGTTGGGCATCATGTTACTGCTGTATTTAGTGTTGGGCATCACGTTACTGCTGTATTTATGTTACTGCTGTATTTAGGGTTGGGCATCATGTTACTGCTGTATTTAGGGCTGGGCATCATGTTACTGCTGTATTTAGTGTTGGGCATCATGTTACTGCTGTATTTAGGGTTGGGCATCACGTTACTGCTGTATTTATGTTACTGCTGTATTTAGGGCTGGGCATCACGTTACTGCTGTATTTAGGGTTGGGCATCATGTTAATGCTGTATTTATGTTACTGCTGTATTTAGGGTTGGGCATCATGTTACTGCTGTATTTAGGGTTGGGCATCATCTCTTATGTTACTGCTGTATTTATGGGCTGGGCATCATGTTACTGCTGTATTTATGTTACTGCTGTATTTAGGGCTGGGCATCATGTTACTGCTGTATTTAGGGCTGGGCATCATGTTACTGCTGTATTTAGGGTTGGGCATCACGTTACTGCTGTATTTAGGGCTGGGCATCATGTTACTGCTGCATTTAGGGCTGGGCATCATGTTACTGCTGTATTTAGGGCTGGGCATCACGTTACTGCTGTATTTAGGGTTGGGCATCACGTTACTGCTGTATTTAGGGTTGGACATCACGTTACTGCTGTATTTAGGGTTGGGCATCACGTTACTGCTGTATTTAGGGCTGGGCATCACGTTACTGCTGTATTTAGGGCTGGGCATCATGTTACTGCTGTATTTAGGGCTGGGCATCATGTTACTGCTGTATTTAGGGCTGGGCATCATGTTACTGCTGTATTTAGGGCTGGGCATCACGTTACTGCTGTATTTAGGGCTGGGCATCACGTTACTGCTGTATTTAGGGCTGGGCATCATGTTACTGCTGTATTTATGTTACTGCTGTATTTAGGGTTGGGCATCACGTTACTGTATGTATTTATGTTACTGCTGTATTTAGGGCTGGGCATCACGTTACTGCTGTATTTAGGGCTGGGCATCATGTTACTGCTGTATTTAGGGTTGGGCATCATGTTACTGCTGTATTTAGGGTTGGGCATCATATTACTGCTGTATTTAGGGCTGGGCATCATGTTACTGCTGTATTTAGGGTTGGGCATCACGTTACTGCTGTATTTAGGGTTGGGCATCACGTTACTGCTGTATTTAGGGCTGGGCATCATGTTACTGCTGTATTTAGGGCTGGGCATCATGTTACTGCTGTATTTAGGGTTGTGCATCATGTTACTGCTGTATTTAGGGTTGGGCATCACGTTACTGCTGTATTTATGTTACTGCTGTATTTAGGGCTGGGCATCACGTTACTGCTGTATTTAGGGTTGGGCATCATGTTAATGCTGTATTTATGTTACTGCTGTATTTAGGGTTGGGCATCATGTTACTGCTGTATTTAGGGTTGGGCATCACGTTACTGCTGTATTTATGTTACTGCTGTATTTAGGGCTGGGCATCATGTTACTGCTGTATTTATGTTACTGCTGTATTTAGGGCTGGGCATCATGTTACTGCTGTATTTAGGGCTGGGCATCATGTTACTGCTGTATTTAGGGTTGGGCATCACGTTACTGCTGTATTTAGGGCTGGGCATCATGTTACTGCTGTATTTAGGGCTGGGCATCATGTTACTGCTGTATTTAGGGCTGGGCATCATGTTACTGCTGTATTTAGGGTTGGGCATCAAGTTACAGCTGTATTTAGGGCTGGGCATCACGTTACTGCTGTATTTAGGGTTGGGCAACACGTTACTGCTGTATTTAGGGTTGGGCATCACGTTACTGCTGTATTTAGGGCTGGGCATCATGTTACTGCTGTATTTAGGGCTGGGCATCATGTTACTGCTGTATTTAGGGCTGGGCATCACGTTACTGCTGTATTTAGGGTTGGGCATCACGTTACTGCTGTATTTAGGGCTGGGCATCACGTTACTGCTGTATTTAGGGCTGGGCATCACGTTACTGCTATATTTAGGGTTGGGCATCACATTACTGCTGTATTTAGGGCTGGGCATCATGTTACTGCTGTATTTAGGGCTGGGCATCATGGTACTGCTGTATTTAGGGCTGGGCATCACGTTACTGCTGTATTTAGGGTTGGGCATCACGTTACTGCTGTATTTATGTTACTGCTGTATTTAGGGCTGGGCATCACGTTACTGCTGTATTTAGGGTTGGGCATCATGTTAATGCTGTATTTATGTTACTGCTGTATTTAGGGTTGGGCATCATGTTACTGCTGTATTTAGGGTTGGGCATCACGTTACTGCTGTATTTATGTTACTGCTGTATTTAGGGCTGGGCATCATGTTACTGCTGTATTTATGTTACTGCTGTATTTAGGGCTGGGCATCATGTTACTGCTGTATTTAGGGCTGGGCATCATGTTACTGCTGTATTTAGGGTTGGGCATCACGTTACTGCTGTATTTAGGGCTGGGCATCATGTTACTGCTGTATTTAGGGCTGGGCATCATGTTACTGCTGTATTTAGGGCTGGGCATCATGTTACTGCTGTATTTAGGGTTGGGCATCAAGTTACAGCTGTATTTAGGGCTGGGCATCATGTTACTGCTGTATTTAGGGTTGGGCAACACGTTACTGCTGTATTTAGGGTTGGGCATCACGTTACTGCTGTATTTAGGGCTGGGCATCATGTTACTGCTGTATTTAGGGCTGGGCATCATGTTACTGCTGTATTTAGGGCTGGGCATCACGTTACTGCTGTATTTAGGGTTGGGCATCACGTTACTGCTGTATTTAGGGCTGGGCATCACGTTACTGCTGTATTTAGGGCTGGGCATCACGTTACTGCTATATTTAGGGTTGGGCATCACATTACTGCTGTATTTAGGGCTGGGCATCATGTTACTGCTGTATTTAGGGCTGGGCATCATGGTACTGCTGTATTTAGGGCTGGGCATCACGTTACTGCTGTATTTAGGGTTGGGCATCACGTTACTGCTGTATTTAGGGCTGGGCATCATGTTACTGCTGTATTTAGGGTTGGGCATCATGTTACTGCTGTATTTAGGGTTGGGCATCACGTTACTGCTGTATTTAGGGTTGGGCATCATGTTACTGCTGTATTTATGGCTGGGCATCACGTTACTGCTGTATTTAGGGTTGGGCATCACGTTACTGCTGTATTTAGGGTTGGGCATCACGTTACTGCTGTATTTAGGGCTGGGCATCACGTTACTGCTGTATTTAGGGCTGGGCATCATGTTACTGCTGTATTTAGGGCTGGGCATCACGTTACTGCTGTATTTAGGGTTGGGCATCATGTTACTGCTGTATTTAGGGTTGGGCATCATGTTACTGCTGTATTTAGGGTTGGGCATCATGTTACTGCTGTATTTAGGGTTGGGCATCATGTTACTGCTGTATTTAGGGCTGGGCATCACGTTACTGCTGTATTTAGGGCTGGGCATCATGTTACTTCTGTATTTAGGGCTGGGCATCATGTTACTGCTGTATTTAGGGCTGGGCATCATGTTACTGCTGTATTTAGGGCTGGGCATCATGTTACTGCTGTATTTAGGGCTGGGCATCATGTTACTTCTGTATTTAGGGCTGGGCATCACGTTACTGCTGTATTTAGGGCTGGGCATCATGTTACTGCTGTATTTAGGGCTGGGCATCATGTTACTGCTGTATTTAGGGCTGGGCATCACGTTACTGCTGTATTTAGGGCTGGGCATCACGTTACTGCTGTATTTAGGGCTGGGCATCATGTTACTGCTGTATTTATGTTACTGCTGTATTTAGGGTTGGGCATCACGTTACTGCTGTATTTATGTTACTGCTGTATTTAGGGCTGGGCATCACGTTACTGCTGTATTTAGGGCTGGGCATCACGTTACTGCTGTATTTAGGGTTGGGCATCACGTTACTGCTGTATTTAGGGCTGGGCATCACGTTACTGCTGTATTTAGGGTTGGGCATCACGTTACTGCTGTATTTAGGGCTGGGCATCATGTTACTGCTGTATTTAGGGTTGGGCATCACGTTACTGCTGTATTTAGGGCTGGGCATCATGTTACTGCTGTATTTAGGGCTGGGCATCACGTTACTGCTGTATTTAGGGTTGGGCATCACGTTACTGCTGTATTTAGGGTTGGGCATCACGTTACTGCTGTATTTATGTTACTGCTGTATTTAGGGCTGGGCATCACGTTACTGCTGTATTTAGGGCTGGGCATCATGTTACTGCTGTATTTAGGGCTGGGCATCACGTTACTGCTGTATTTAGGGCTGGGCATCACGTTACTGCTGTATTTAGGGTTGGGCATCACGTTACTGCTGTATTTAGGGTTGGGCATCACGTTACTGCTGTATTTAGGGCTGGGCATCACGTTACTGCTGTATTTAGGGCTGGGCATCATGTTACTGCTGTATTTAGGGCTGGGCATCACGTTACTGCTGTATTTAGGGCTGGGCATCACGTTACTGCTGTATTTAGGGTTGGGCATCACGTTACTGCTGTATTTAGGGCTGGGCATTACGTTACTGCTGTATTTAGGGCTGGGCATCACGTTACTGCTGTATTTAGGGTTGGGCATCACGTTACTGCTGTATTTAGGGTTGGGCATCACATTACTGCTGTATTTAGGGTTGGGCATCACGTTACTGCTGTATTTAGGGCTGGGCATAACGTTACTGCTGTAATTAGGGCTGGGCATCATGTTACTGCTGTATTTATGTTACTGCTGTATTTAGGGTTGGGCATCACGTTACTGCTGTATTTATGTTACTGCTGTATTTAGGGCTGGGCATCACGTTACTGCTGTATTTAGGGCTGGGCATCACGTTACTGCTGTATTTAGGGTTGGGCATCACGTTACTGCTGTATTTAGGGCTGGGCATCACGTTACTGCTGTATTTAGTGTTGGGCATCACGTTACTGCTGTATTTAGGGCTGGGCATCATGTTACTGCTGTATTTAGGGTTGGGCATCACGTTACTGCTGTATTTAGGGCTGGGCATCACGTTACTGCTGTATTTAGGGCTGGGCATCACGTTACTCCTGTATTTAGGGTTGGGCATCACGTTACTGCTGTATTTAGGGCTGGGCATCACGTTACTGCTGTATTTAGGGCTGGGCATCACGTTACTGCTGTATTTAGGGTTGGGCATCACGTTACTGCTGTATTTAGGGCTGGGCATCATGTTACTGCTGTATTTAGGGCTGGGCATCACGTTACTGCTGTATTTAGGGCTGGGCATCACGTTACTGCTGTATTTAGGGTTGGGCATCACGTTACTGCTGTATTTAGGGTTGGGCATCACGTTACTGCTGTATTTAGGGCTGGGCATCACGTTACTGCTGTATTTAGGGCTGGGCATCACGTTACTGCTGTATTTAGGGCTGGGCATCATGTTACTGCTGTATTTAGGGCTGGGCATCACGTTACTGCTGTATTTAGGGTTGGGCATCACGTTACTGCTGTATTTAGGGCTGGGCATTACGTTACTGCTGTATTTAGGGCTGGGCATCACGTTACTGCTGTATTTAGGGTTGGGCATCATGTTACTGCTGTATTTAGGGTTGGGCATCACATTACTGCTGTATTTAGGGCTGGGCATCATGTTACTGCTGTATTTAGGGCTGGGCATCATGGTACTGCTGTATTTAGGGCTGGGCATCACGTTACTGCTGTATTTAGGGTTGGGCATCACGTTACTGCTGTATTTAGGGCTGGGCATCATGTTACTGCTGTATTTAGGGTTGGGCATCACGTTACTGCTGTATTTAGGGTTGGGCATCACGTTACTGCTGTATTTAGGGTTGGGCATCATGTTACTGCTGTATTTATGGCTGGGCATCACGTTACTGCTGTATTTAGGGCTGGCATCATGTTACTGCTGTATTTATGTTACTGCTGTATTTAGGGTTGGGCATCACGTTACTGCTGTATTTATGTTACTGCTGTATTTAGGGCTGGGCATCACGTTACTGCTGTATTTAGGGCTGGGCATCACGTTACTGCTGTATTTAGGGGTGGGCATCACGTTACTGCTGTATTTAGGGCTGGGCATCACGTTACTGCTGTATTTAGGGCTGGGCATCATATTACTGCTGTATTTAGGGCTGGGCATCACGTTACTGCTGTATTTAGGGTTGGGCATCACGTTACTGCTGTATTTAGGGCTGGGCATCACGTTACTGCTGTATTTAGGGCTGGGCATCACGTTACTGCTGTATTTAGGGTTGGGCATCACGTTACTGCTGTATTTAGGGCTGGGAATCACGTTACTGCTGTATTTAGGGCTGGGCATCACGTTACTGCTGTATTTAGGGCTGGGCATCACGTTACTGCTGTATTTAGGGTTGGGCATCATGTTACTGCTGTATTTAGGGCTGGGCATCACGTTACTGCTGTATTTAGGGTTGGGCATCAGGTTACTGCTGTATTTAGGGCTGGGCATCACGTTACTGCTGTATTTAGGGCTGGGCATCACGTTACTGCTGTATTTAGGGTTGGGCATCATGTTACTGCTGTATTTAGTGCTGGGCATCATGTTACTGCTGTATTTATGGCTGGGCATCATGTTACTGCTGTATTTAGGGTTGGGCATCACATTACTGCTGTATTTAGGGTTGGGCATCACGTTACTGCTGTATTTAGGGCTGGGCATCATGTTACTGCTGTATTTAGGGTTGGGCATCACGTTACTGCTGTATTTAGGGCTGGGCATCATGTTACTGCTGTATTTAGGGCTGGGCATCATGTTACTGCTGTATTTATGGCTGGGCATCATGTTACTGCTGTATTTAGGGTTGGGCATCACATTACTGCTGTATTTAGGGCTGGGCATCACGTTACTGCTGTATTTAGGGCTGGGCATCATGGTACTGCTGTATTTAGGGCTGGGCATCATGTTACTGCTGTATAGGTTTGCGAAATTACAGTAACTTTCCCCATATTCCCTGCTTATTCCCTTGTATTTCCAGGAATTCTTCAACCAGAATTTCTGTGGAATTTTGGGAAACTTGCTGGAATTTTGCAACCCTAATAAATGGAGGATGTATAGATCGATCCTGAAACACACAGCCTTACCGACGTATAGATCGATCCTGAAACACACAGCCTTACCGATGTATAGATCGATCCTGAAACACACAGCCTTACCGACGTATAGATCGATCCTGAAACACACAGCCTTACCGACGTATAGATCGATCCTGAAACACACAGCCTTACCGACGTATAGATCGATCCTGAAACACACAGCCTTACCGACGTATAGATCGATCCTGAAACACACAGCATTACCGACGTATAGATCGATCCTGAAACACACAGCATTACCGACGTATAGATCGATCCTGAAACACACAAGATTGTTAAATATCACCTCCAACTTTCTGTTTGTTCTTCAGAGTTAAATATTTGTCAAAGCTGCCTCTGAATATATTTTACTTTGTTTCTGCTAGGAAGGTTTACTAAAACTGCAAATGAATTGTACTTAGTTTACTGTATAAACTGCATGAGGTGGACTTGGACAGATAGGTCTGGGCTGAATCCAGATGTAATAACAATCCTGATGTTGATAGCAGATGATCTGTGATAGCTCGGTGTTGCTTCCATGTTGTTTTGCCCTACTCTAACCTCATCGCCAGGCACAATGCATATAATCCTGGGTTAAAAACCTTTCAAAATTGGCCTTAGTGGGAGTGACCACAAGAATTCTATTAGAGTGACCTAATGAGTAAAGTATTTTGTCATTTAATTTTAGCGAATCACATGATTGTTATACGTGGGAAGGGTTGGGGGGAAGGTATTGTGGGAGAGGACTGGTTGGTAGATTAAACTGATTAATCCAAAAGCCTATGAGCAGGGAGATCGTCCGGGTCTTTCTGTATTGGCTAACGAAGGCCACGTTATCCATTGTGATATGTCAGTTCCCATGGAGGGGTTTGGGGGCTGACATCTGGAGAGCTGTGTGTGACTCCTCTGGTATGACTCAGACACATAATGCATCATGATTTCAACATAGACAGTATGTTCCTGAGAAGACTAGGCCTGTATATAGTATGCAGTCAGTGGAGGATTACATTTGTGATTATGAGGCACTATTAAAGGCATGGCAATTAATTTACTTTTTTTTTGTGGCAAAAAAATAATGGTCTATATACTGTATATGGGATAGAAAGATCATGGAACACTGACCTGGAACACTGACCTGGAACACTGCTGTTAATACAGAACATCATGATAACTGACCTGGAACACTGAACTGGAACACTGACCTGGAACACTGACCTGGAACACTGCTGTTAATACAGAACATCATGATAACTGACCTGGAACACTGAACTGGAACACTGACCTGGAACACTGACCTGGAACACTGCTGTTAATACAGAACATCATAATAACTGACCTGGGACACTGAACTGTAACACTGACCTGGAACACTGACCTGGAACACTGAACTGGAACACTGCTGTTGAATACAGAACATCATAATAACTGAACTGGAACACTGACCTGGAACACTGCTGTTAATACAGAACATCCTGGTAACTGAACTGGAACACTGAACTGGAACACTGCTGTTGAATACAGAACATCCTGGTAACTGAACTGGAACACTGACCTGGAACACTGCTGTTAATACAGAACATCCTGGTAACTGAACTGGAACACTGACCTGGAACACTGCTGTTAATACAGAACATCCTGGTAACTGAACTGGAACACTGACCTGGAACACTGCTGTTAATACAGAACATCATGATAACTGACCTGGAACACTGACCTGGAACACTGAACTGGAACACTGCTGTTGAATACAGAACATCATAATAACTGAACTGGAACACTGACCTGGAACACTGCTGTTAATACAGAACATCCTGGTAACTGACCTGGAACACTGACCTGGAACACTGCTGTAGAACATCACTGACCTGGAACACTGAACTGGAACACTGCTGTTAATACAGAACATCATAATAACTGACATGGAACACTGAACTGGAACCTGTTGAATACAGACCATCCTGGTAACTGACCTGGAACACTGCTGTTGAATACAGGACATCCCCATTTATCTTTCTAACATGTTGTGCTGTGCAATTGCATCATCTGGTGGTCAGCTGTAATAGTGCACCTTTCCTCTGGTGGTTTGGGTACAAGTCAATGAACCCCCCACCAAATGGGAATGAAGGAAATGGAGAATTGATATCATATAGTTGTTTATTCCAGATCATCTTTGAAAGGACATCTGATTGCAACAATATTTTTACTGTTAACTTTAAATCTACAAAAATATTCCAATCCACTGATTACAAAACAAAAAAGTTTTCATCAATTACAAAATCTTAACTGTTTAAATATAAAATGCTTGTTTACATACGTTTGCAAGGCCAAAGTCCTCCGATTATTAAAACCAACCATGCGGATGATTATAATCTCAGAGAGGAGCCAGCAACACAAAGCCAGTCTGTTGTTATTTCATAGCCTGGAATGAGTCTAGCCAAGTCTCACAGGGCCATACAGTAGGCAGCCTGGCCTGTTCCGGACTGGGCAACAAACAGAACTGCAAGAACCCTACAGTTCTTCTTCTCTAGCTCAGGGCCCGTATCCACAAAACATCTCAGAGTAGGAGAGCGGATCGAGGATCAGTTTAGCCTTATAGATCATAATAAATACGATTGTACGGACAGATCCTAGACCAGTACTTCTACTCTAAGTCGGTTGGATACGGGCCCTGGTCCCTAAGCCAGGCTGACAGCCCAGATGAAGTCCTGGCCAGTCAGAACAAAGGGCCTCCGTCTGCCGAGAAAACAGTTCAAATTGAAAGTTTCTTTTTGACGATTTGACTTTTTGTGGTTAAATGAATGGATATGATGGATATGAATGCCAAAGGGACTGCAGTGCATCACTTATAAACCATAAGACAATAACGGTTCACCCAGCAGGTCATTAAGACAGTAACGGTTCACCCAGCAGGTCATTAAGACAGTAACGGTTCACCCAGCAGGTCATTAAGACAGTAACGGTTCACCCAGCAGGTCATTAAGACAGTAACGGTTCACCCAGCAGGTCATTAAGACAGTAACGGTTCACCCAGCAGGTCATTAAGACAGTAACGGTTCACCCAGCAGGTCATTAAGACAGTAACGGTTCACCCAGCAGGTCATTAAGACAGTAACGGTTCACCCAGCAGGTCAGTCATTAAGACAGTAACGGTTCACCCAGCAGGTCAGTCATTAAGACAGTAACGGTTCACCCAGCAGGTCAGTCATTAAGACAGTAACGGGTCACCCAGCAGGTCATTAAGACAGTAACGGTTCACCCAGCAGGTCATTAAGACAGTAACGGTTCACCCAGCAGGTCATTAAGACAGTAACGGTTCACCCAGCAGGTCATTAAGACAGTAACGGTTCACCCAGCAGGTCATTAAGACAGTAACGGTTCACCCAGCAGCTCATTAAGACAGTAATGGTTCACCCAGCAGGTCATTAAGACAGTAACGGTTCACCCAGCAGGTCATTAAGACAGTAACGGTTCACCCAGCAGGTCATTAAGACAGTAACGGTTCACCCAGCAGGTCATTAAGACAGTAACGGTTCACCCAGCAGGTCATTAAGACAGTAACGGTTCACCCAGCAGGTCACATTAAGACAGTAACGGTTCACCCAGCAGGTCACATTAAGACAGTAACGGTTCACCCAGCAGGTCATTAAGACAGTAACGGTTCACCCAGCAGGTCATTAAGACAGTAACGGTTCACCCAGCAGGTCATTAAGACAGTAACGGTTCACCCAGCAGGTCATTAAGACAGTAACGGTTCACCCAGCAGGTCATTAAGACAGTAACGGTTCACCCAGCAGGTCATTAAGACAGTAACGGTTCACCCAGCAGGTCATTAAGACAGTAACGGTTCACCCAGCAGGTCATTAAGACAGTAACGGTTCACCCAGCAGGTCATTAAGACAGTAACGGTTCACCCAGCAGGTCATTAAGACAGTAACGGTTCACCCAGCAGGTCATTAAGACAGTAATGGTTCACCCAGCAGGTCAGTCATTAAGACAGTAACGGTTCACCCAGCAGGTCATTAAGACAGTAACGATACACCCAGCAGGTCATTAAGACAGTAACGGTTCACCCAGCAGGTCATTAAGACAGTAACGGTTCACCCAGCAGGTCATTAAGACAGTAACGGTTCACCCAGCAGGTCATTAAGACAGTAACGGTTCACCCAGCAGGTCATTAAGACAGTAACGGTTCACCCAGCAGGTCATTAAGACAGTAACGGTTCACCCAGCAGGTCATTAAGACAGTAACGGTTCACCCAGCAGGTCATTAAGACAGTAACCGTTCACCCAGCAGGTCATTAAGACAGTAACGGTTCACCCAGCAGGTCATTAAGACAGTAACGGTTCACCCAGCAGGTCATTAAGACAGTAACGGTTCACCCAGCAGGTCATTAAGACAGTAACGGTTCACCCAGCAGGTCATTAAGACAGTAATGGTTCACCCAGCAGGTCATTAAGACAGTAACGGTTCACCCAGCAGGTCATTAAGACAGTAACGGGTAGCAGGTCATACTCTGCCCTACACAATACTACATAACTGATACTCTGCCCTACACAATACTACATAACTATAATACTCTGCCCTACACAACACTACATAACTATAATACTCTGCCCTACACAATACTACAAAACTGGTAGTCTGCCCTACACAATACTACATAACTATAATACTCTGCCCTACACAATACTACATAACTATAATACTCTGCCCTACACAATACTACATAACTATAATACTCTGCCCTACACAATACTACATAACTGATACTCTGCCCTACACAATACTACATAACTATAATACTCTGCCCTACACAATACTACATAACTATAATACTCTACCCTACACAATACTTTATAACTGATAGTCTGCCCTACACAATACTACATAACTGATACACTGCCCTGCCCTACACAATACTACATTACTATAATACTCTACCCTACACAATACTACATAACTATAATACTCTGCCCTACACAATACTACATAACTGATAGTCTGCCCTACACAATACTACATAACTATAATACTCTGCCCTACACAATACTACATAACTATAATACTCTGCCCTACACAATACTACATAACTATAATACTCTGCCCTACACAATACTACATAACTATAATACTCTGCCCTACACAATACTACATAACTATAATACTCTGCCCTACACAATACTACATAACTGATAGTCTGCCCTACACAATACTACATAACTTATACACTGCCCTACACAATACTACATAACTGATACTATGCCCTACACAATACTACATAACTATAATACTCTGCCCTACACAATACTACATAACTATAATACTCTATCCTACACAATACTTTATAACTGATAGTCTGCCCTACACAATACTACATAACTGATACACTGCCCTGCCCTACACAGTACTACATTACTATAATACTCTACCCTACACAATACTACATAACTATAATACTCTGCCCTACACAATACTACATAACTGATAGTCTGCCCTACACAATACTACATAACTGATAGTCTGCCCTACACAATACTACATAACTGATACACTGCCCTACACAATACTACATAACTGATACTATGCCCTACACAATACTACATAACTATAATACTCTGCCCTACACAATACTACATAACTATAATACTCTATCCTACACAATACTTTATAACTGATAGTCTGCCCTACACAATACTACATAACTGATACACTGCCCTGCCCTACACAGTACTACATTACTATAATACTCTACCCTACACAATACTACATAACTATAATACTCTACCCTACACAATACTTTATAACTGATAGTCTGCCCTACACAATATTACATAACTGATACTCTGCCCTACACAATACTACATAACTGATACTCTGCCCTACACAATACTATATAACTATACTACTCAAAAAAATAAAGGGAACACTTAAACAACACAATGTAACTCCAAGTCAATCACACTTCTGTGAAATCAAACTGTCCACTTAGGAAGCAACACTGATTGACAATAAATTTCACATGCTGTTGTGCAAATGGAATAGACAACAGGTGGAAATTATAGGCAATTAGCAAGACACCCCCAATAAAGGAGTGGTTCTGCAGGTGGGGACCACAGACCACTTCTCAGTTCCTATGCTTCCAGGCTGATGTTTTGGTCACTTTTGAATGCTGGCGGTGCTTTCACTCTAGTGGTAGCATGAGACGGAGTCTACAACCCACACAAGTGGCTCAGGTAGTGCAGCTCATCCAGGATGGCACATCATTGCGAGCTGTGGCAAGAAGGTTTGCTGTGTCTGTCAGCGTAGTGTCCAGAGCATGGAGGCGCTACCAGGAGACAGGCCAGTACATCAGGAGATGTGGAGGAGGGCGTACGAGGGCAACAACCCAGCAGCAGGACCGCTACCTCCGCCTTTGTGCAAGGAGGAGCAGGAGGAGCACTACCAGAGCCCTGCAAAATTACCTCCAGCAGGCCACAAATGTGCATGTGTCTGCTCAAACGGTCAGAAACAGACTCCATGAGGGTGGTATGAGGGCCCGACGTCCACAGGTGGGGGTTGTGCTTACAGCCCAACACCGTGCAGGACATTTGGCATTTGCCAGAGAACACCAAGATTGGCAAATTCGCCACTGGCGCCCTGTGCTCTTCACAGATGAAAGCAGGTTCACACTGAGCACATGTGACAGATGTGACAGAGTCTGGAGACGCCCGTGGAGAACGTTCTGCTGCCTGCAACATCCTCCAGCATGACCGGTTTGGCGGTGGGACAGTCATGGTGTGGGGTGGCATTTCTTTGGGGGGCCGCACAGCCCTCCATGTGCTCGCCAGAGGTAGCCTGACTGCCATTAGGTACCGAGATGAGATCCTCAGACCCCTTGTGAGACCATATGCTGGTGCGGTTGGCCCTGGGTTCCTCCTAATGCAAGACAATGCTAGACCTCATGTGGCTGGAGTGTGTCAGCAGTTCCTGCAAGAGGAAGGCATTGATGCTATGGACTGGCCCGCCCGTTCCCCAGACCTGAATCCAATTGAGCACATCTGGGACATCATGTCTCGCTCCATCCACCAACGCCACGTTGCAGCACAGACTGTCCAGGAGTTGGCGGATGCTTTAATCCAGGTCTGGGAGGAGATCCCTCAGGAGACCATCCGCCACCTCATCAGGAGCATGCCCAGGCGTTGTAGGGAGGTCATACAGGCACGTGGAGGCCACACACACTACTGAGCCTCATTTTGACTTGTTTTAAGGACATTACATCAAAGTTGGATCAGCCTGTAGTGTGGTTTTCCACTGACTCCAAATCCAGACCTCCATGGGTTGATAAATTGGATTTCCATTGATTCTTTTTGTGTGATTTTGTTGTCAGCACATTCAACTATGTAAAGAAAAAAGTATTTAATAAGATTATTTCTTTCATTCAGATCTAGGATGTGTTGTTTAAGTGTTCCCTTTATTTTTTGGAGCAGTGTATAATACTCTACCCTACACAATACTACATAACTGATACTCTGCCCTACCCAATACTACATAACTATGATTCTCTGCAATGCTCTACACAATACTACATAGCCAGAATACTCTGCCATACCCAATACTACATAACTATGATACACTACCCTGCCCTACACAATACTACATAACTGATACTCTGCCCTACCCAATACTACATAACTATGATTCTCTGCAATGCTCTACACAATACTACATAGCCAGAATACCCTACCCTACACAATACTACATAACTGATACTATGCCCTTCACTATACAACACTATATAAGTATGTGCTCCCCTTATTTCCTATGAACTCAATCCAACCCTCAAGATAATATACAAATACATCAGGATACGAGTACATAACAGGTCAGAGATATGGGGTGTAATGACATGTAGTATTGTAATGTATTTATGAACCTTTATTGAACCTACCTGAATGAACCCCGTCTGTCTGTTTTATGGTTAGATGTGCCAAATAAAGACCCAGCACAACTCACTATTAATTCTACAAGTACTTTATTTAGCATGTGACAGCATCTGTGGTACAGGCACCATTTGGGTCAAGTAAAACAGCAGTGAGCTCTGAACAAAGAGAGATCAACATCTAGATCAACACATACCGGCATTAGGAGCCAGTACCTAGACAAGAGTACAGGTGATGATCAACTGTGAGGGTTAAGGCCAACTGGAAAACTACCCTGGGTTAAGAGCAACTGGAAATCTACCCTGGGTTAAGGCCAACTGGAAACCTACCCTGGGTTAAGGCCAACTGGAAACCTACCCTGGGTTAAGGCCAACTGGAAACCTACCCTGGGTTAAGGCCAACTGGAAACCTACCCTGGGTTAAGGCCAACTGGAAACCTACCCTGGGTTAAGGCCAACTGGAAACCTAACCTGGGATAAGGCCAACTAAAAATCATACCATGTTTTAAGGCCAACAACAAAAAACTACCCTGGGTTAAGGCCAACTGGAAACTTACCCTAGGTAAAGGCCAACTGGAAACCTACCCTGGGTTAAGGCCAACTAAAAAACCTACCCTGGGTTAAGGCCAACAACAACAAAAACTACCCTGGGTAAAACAAGCCGGAGAGGAGATCCCTCACAGCGCCTGAAGAAGTGAAGTGCAAACGGTATAAAAACTAAGGGAGCAGAACAGTATCTTTCCACAAGAACATAAGCAGAAATACGTACAGGTCCTTCCGAAAGTATTCACTTGACTTTATTCCACATGAAAAATTAAACAAATATACAGCATCTTGATTGGGTAAGTAATTTAACCCCGAGTCAATACACATTAGAATTACCTTTGGCAGTGATTACATCTGTCTTTCTGGGTAAGTCTAAAAGATTTGTACAATATTTGCCCATTATTCTGTAAAGAAAAGAAAAAAAGATTCAAGCTCTCAACTTGGTTGCTGATCATTGCTAGACATTTTCAAGCTGCTTTAAGTTAAACTGTAACTGGGCCACTCAGGAAAATTCATCGTCATCTTGGTAAGCGACTCGTGTATAATTGGCCTTGTGTTTAAGGTTATTGTCCTGCTGAAAGGTGAATTCATCTCCCAGTGTCTGGTGGAAAGTAGACTGAACCAGGTTTTCCTCTAGGATTTTGCCTGTGCTTAGCTCCATTCGTTTCCTAAAAAAACTCCCTAGTCCTTGCCGCTGCCAAGCACACCCAGAACCTGAAGCCACCGTCACGCTTGAAAATATGGCGAGTGGTACTCAAGTGATGTGTTGGATTTGTCCCAAACATAACGCTTTATTCAGGACAAAGTACAGTTCTTTACATTTTTTTTGTAGTTTAACTTTAGTGCCTTATTGCAAACAGGATGCATATTCTGTACAGGGTTCCTTCTTTTCACTGCGACTTCAGTTCGTATTGGTGAAGTAACTACAATGTTGTGGAGCCATCCTCAGTGTTCTCCTATCACAGCTATTAGACTCTGTTTTAAAAAGTCACCATTGGCCGCATGGTGAAATCCCCGAGAGGTTTCCTTCCTCTCAGGCAACTGAGTTAGGAAGGACGCCTGTTTCCTTGTAGTGACTGGGTGTATTGATACGCCATCCCAAGTTTAGTAACTTCACCACGCTCAAATGGATATTCAATGTCTGCTTTTTCAAAATGTTTACCCCTCTACCAATAGGCGGCCTTCTTTGCGAGGCGTTGGAAAACCTCCGATCTTTGTGGTTGAATCTGTTACATTCACTGCACAACCTTACAAGATGTATGGGGTTGGGTGGGTGGTACAGAGACGAGGTAGTCATTCAATAATCACGTTAAGCACTTCAGGCAACTTAAGCACTTAGGCTTGCCATAAGAGGTTGAACACTTGACTCAAAGGACATTTCAGTTCAATTTAAATGTGTCAACAACAAAAAATTACATAATCCACAGACAAAAATGGGATATTGTGACAAAATCTGTTAAAAATCCATTTTAAATTCAAGCTGTAACAACTAAATGTGGAATAAGTCAAGGGGTGTGAATACTTTCTGAAGGCCCAGGTTGTGCAGACATGGCAGGACAAAACATTAAAAATCCTCTTAATTATACAGTATATGGCCACGCCGGCATCTATGAAACTACAAGGCATACTGTATTGATCATCTTTCATTTGTTAAAGTGTCCACACGTGGAAAAAAGGCTCATGTCCATTTACCAAGGCCATATTTATTTATTTATTATATTTTATTGCGGTTTTAAATTCTAAACATTTCTTCACAAATAGAAAAAAATATATATGTCTTGTAAAAGCTTGTCAATAAATTGGTGCTTCAGTGTCGTAATCCTCACAGTACAGATGACAGGATAAACATACTATACAAGTATTGCAGTTGGATGCCCTCCTCTGCCAACAATGTCAGAATGTTTTCCCATCGTAACAGAATTGTGTCGTCGTCTTCTGAGCTGGGCTGGGTAATGGCTCACTAACATGGAGAACCAACTATTGGTAAGATGGAGAGAGGAGTGGGTCAAACTAACTAAACTGAAATCAGTTTCCCTCCTCTACTTGAGAAAAGCATCAAGCTTCTTCTGGATATTATCAAAACAGTCCATTCCCATGTAGTCCGCCTGGCCTTGCTCCCATTTCTGCTTGCGTTCCTCCGATGTCTCGGCTGACATGTATGGCTCGCTGTGATGGGAGTCATGTGATGTGCTGCGTCCCTGGAAGAGAAGAAGAAAAACAAAACAAACAAGAATATTAGAAGGGAGCGATTTTATAAATTATGGAACAAGCCATAAGATTAAGAGGTCTGGAGAAAAACACGGGTTCCTTTGCAGTCAGTGCAGCTACAGAACAGTAGCACAGAACTAAAACCTGGCATTTATACAGCAAGACATTTCCGCTACTTTCAAACCATCCATCTACTCGATCGTCAGAGAACACACAGCTATAGTATTAGCAAAGCCAGGTTTTTGTTGTACAAACAGATTGTCCACAAGAAGCAGCGATAGTTAGTGACCAGGTGTTGTCCGTTAAGCCCAGCGTCACAACCAACTAGTCTTCATCATACCTTCCATCCACCTTCCTTGTGACTATTGATCTGTGACCATGATCCAGGCCAGTGACCATGGCGGTTACAACTTTCTTTGACAGAGGACTGGAACTTTAGACGGACGAATGAGAGGGTTAAACATCAATAGCCTTCAGGGCTGAAGTAGCACTACATTTTAGAAACACTAATCATAATAAATATATAATATATTTTAGGTTTTAATTCATTCAGGTGTTGGGTCCAACATTACTTTTACTAACAATAAGCATCCAAGTAGTCACTTAATTCAAATTGTTGTAGCTGTTTGATAACGGTTTCCGTAGAGGAAGGACAAAAGGTTAATACTTCTAGACGAACTTCCACACAGCCAGAGTGGAAAGGCTGGTCTCCATATCCCTCCATCATCATGGGCACCACAGAGGAAGAGTAGAGGATCCACCAGTCCAGGAGGAAGCTGGGATGTGTGGAAGTCTCCTGGATGTCCCCGCTGATCCTCTTGGTCTTGGGGTCGTACGTGTAGCTCCACGGTTTGGTCTGACCCAGGAAGTGGACCACCTTGGCGTTTCCACCGTATCTGGAACAGAATGAGTGTTCATTTACTCTTGTTGTGAATGTAACTTATATCTGGCAGTTAAAGATTGTTGTAAATGTTTTGGTTTGACAAGTTTGAACACGCACAGAGACAGAGAGAGAGACAGAGAGACAGAGAGAGAGACAGAGAGAGAGAGACACAGAGAGAGAGAGACACAGAGAGAGAGAGACACAGAGAGAGAGAGACACAGAGAGAGAGAGACACAGAGAGACAGAGAGACAGAGAGACAGAGAGACAGAGAGACAGAGAGACAGAGAGACAGAGAGACAGAGAGAGACAGAGAGAGACAGAGAGAGACAGAGAGAGACAGAGAGAGACAGAGAGAGACAGAGAGAAGTGAAGATGTGAAAGGAGCGAGAGCTCAACAGGTGAAAAAGCGAGAGCCAGGGGAGAGAATAGCCACTGTGAGCAGCAGAGGTATAAAAAGTATTTAAAACAGAAGACCTCTATTTCGTCCTCTGGTCTCGGCTCTGTGGAGCTCCAGCTGAATATCTAACCCCATGAGGCTACCCACCCCCCCCCTATAACCTGACGTTATGGCATCAGCACACTCATGTGACTGTATCGCCTTACGCCTACCCCGATCTCTCGCAGCCCAAGAACCACTTTCCCTGCCAGGCGTTTCACAGGTAGTCTACTATTGAGTCACTGTTGTTGGCTGAGCTTCTTCCCTCCTAAGGTCATTGGCTGCACCCTGATGCAATCTAGTTAGCATAATAAATAAAAAAATCCCATCTAAAATCTGTCAGTTTTAAAAACGACAGATGTTTTGTTGCATTGGATGCTTCTTAAAAATGGACCACATCCGCCTGTCACAGCTGCAGTGAGAGAGAGAGAGAGAATCAGAGAGGAGCTTTAAAGTCGTCTGTAGCGTCCCAACGGTTTGGCCTACAAAACTATTATGACCCCTCTATGGAAAGAGGAGACTCAAGAACGCGATGGCGTTCTCCATTTTGCTCTCTAATAGCAGTAAGGACTATCTGTTATTCAATGTGTTTCTATGGGCTAACAGCAGTAATCTGTTATTCAATGTGTTTCTATGGGCTAATAGCAGTAATCTGTTATTCAATGTGTTTCTATGGGCTAATAGCAGTAATCTGTTATTCAATGTGTTTCTATGGGCTAACAGCAGTAATCTGTTATTCAATGTGTTTCTATGGGCTAACAGCAGTAATCTGTTATTCAATGTGTTTCTATGGGCTAACAGCAGTAATCTGTTATTCAATGTGTTTCTATGGGCTAACAGCAGTAATCTGTTATTCAATGTGTTTCTATGGGCTAATAGCAGTAATCTGTTATTCAATGTGTTTCTATGGGCTAATAGCAGTAATCTGTTATTCAATGTGTTTCTATGGGCTAATAGCAGTAATCTGTTATTCAATGTGTTTCTATGGGCTAATAGCAGTAATCTGTTATTCAATGTGTTTCTATGGGCTAATAGCAGTAATCTGTTATTCAATGTGTTTCTATGGGCTAATAGCAGTAATCTGTTATTCAATGTGTTTCTATGGGCTAATAGCAGTAATCTGTTATTCAATGTGTTTCTATGGGCTAATAGCAGTAATCTGTTATTCAATGTGTTTCTATGGGCTAATAGCAGTAATCTGTTATTCAATGTGTTTCTATGGGCTAATAGCAGTAATCTGTTATTCAATGTGTTTCTATGGGCTAATAGCAGTAATCTGTTATTCAATGTGTTTCTATGGGCTAATAGCAGTAATCTGTTATTCAATGTGTTTCTATGGGCTAATAGCAGTAATCTGTTATTCAATGTGTTTCTATGGGCTAATAGCAGTAATCTGTTGTTCAATGTGTTTCTATGGGCTAATAGCAGTAATCTGTTATTCAATGTGTTTCTATGGGCTAATAGCAGTAATCTGTTATTCAATGTGTTTCTATGGGCTAATAGCAGTAATCTGTTATTCAATGTGTTTCTATGGGCTAATAGCAGTAATCTGTTATTCAATGTGTTTCTATGGGCTAATAGCAGTAATCTGTTATTCAATGTGTTTCCATGGGCTAATAGCAGTAATCTGTTATTCAATGTGTTTCTATGGGCTAATAGCAGTAAGGACTATGTGTTATTCAATGTGTTTCTATGGGCTAATAGTAGTAAGGAAAAATATTTTTTTGATATTTTTTTTTGTTGATCAATCAAGGGGTCTTGAAATTCAAAAATCAAAAATGGCTAAAATGATCCTTGTTATGACCTTAAAACAATTCCTTATAGTTTAGTAGAACCCCTCCCTGCTGCGACAGGGCTCCGACAGGGCTCCGACAGGGCTCCGACAGGGCTTCGACTCTTACGAGTTCATGTTTTGGCAGGGAATTATAGACAACCCCTCAAATATTTAGTTTGGGATTTAGCAGAATGTTTCTCAACGTAAGAAATAGAGATATATCTAGATAATAGTTACACACCATTTATCACATGATTACATACGGTTTGAATGCTGGAAGGTAGGTGTAGATTGAGTACATACTGTTTGAATGCTGGAAGGTAGGTGTAGATTGAGTACATACTGTTTGAATGCTGGAAGGTAGGTGTAGATTGAGTACTTACTGTTTGAATGCTGGAAGGTAGGTGTAGATTGAGTACATACTGTTTGAATGCTGGAAGGTAGGTTTTATCCTTTATGCTGAATTTCTCTGTTTAATGCTGGAAGGTAGGTGTAGATTGAGTACATACTGTTTGAATGCTGGAAGGTAGGTGTAGATTGAGTACATACTGTTTGAATGCTGGAAGGTAGGTATAGACAGTACTTACTTATTGAATGCTGGAAGGGAGGTGTAGACTGAGTACTTACTGTTTGAATGCTGGAAGGTAGGTGTAGATCGCTATGCTGCTGAGGTTGTAGATGAAGGGGAGGTGTTTTGATATATCCGCTGTTGCCCAGTTACTGAAGTAGCCATTCAAGACCCCCTGGTCTCCTCCTAGAGAAAAGAAAAACAGCAGTTAGCAACAAGTGTAAAATAGGGAGCACAATATATAAATATATAATATATATATTTATATAACAATATATAAACAGCTTGCTACATTGTCAGTAATATAAATAGACCGGACAGTGAGGCCAACACTAAGCCCACCACAGTGAGGCCAACACTAAGCCCACCACAGTGAGGCCAACACTAAGCCCACCACAGTGAGGCCAACACTAAGCCCACCACAGTGAGACCAACACTAAGCCCACCACAGTGAGGCCAACACTAAGCCCACCACAGTGAGGCCAACACTAAGCCCACCACAGTGAGGCCAACACTAAGCCCACCACAGTGAGGCCAACACTAAGCCCACCACAGTGAGGCCAACACTAAGCCCACCACAGTGAGGCCAACACTAAGCCCACCACAGTGAGGCCAACACTAAGCCCACCACAGTGAGGCCAACACTAAGCCCACCACAGTGAGACAAGGTTACACAGTGAGACCAAAGTTATTTTAAACAGGCGTTGTGAAACGGAAATTCATCTTCATAATATTCTCTTCACTACGGTTGCAAAAAGGGAGAGTATATATATATATATATATATATATAAATCTCAGCAAATAAAGAAACGTCCTCTCACTGTCAACTGTGTTTATTTTCAGCAAACTTAACGTGTAAATATTTGTATGAACATAAGATTCAACAACTGAGACATAAACTGAACAAGTTCCACAGACATGTGACTAACAGAAATTGAATAATGTGTCCCTGAACAAAGGGGGGGGGGGGTTAAAATCAAAAGTAACAGTCAGTATCTGGTGTGGCCACCAGCTGCATTAAGTACTGCAGTGCATCTCCTCCTCATGGACTGGACCAGATTTGCCAGTTCTTGCTGTGAGATGTTACCCAACTCTTCCACCAAGGCACCTGCAAGTTCCTGGACATTTCTTGGGGGAATGGCCCTAGCCCTCACCCTCCGATCCAACAGGTCCCAGACGTGCTCAATGGGATTGAGATCCGGGCTCTTCGCTGGCCATGGCAGAACACTGACATTCCTGTCTTGCAGGAAATCACTCACAGAACGAGCAGTATGTCTGGTGGCATTGTCATGTTGGAGGGTCATGTCAGGATGAGCCTGCAGGAAGGGTACCACATGAGGGAGGAGGATGTCTTCCCTTTAACGCACAGCGTTGAGATTGCCTGCAATGACAACAAGCTCAGTCCGATGATGCTGTGACACACCGCCCCAGACCATGACGGACCCTCCACCTCCAAATCGATCCCGCTCCAGAGTACAGGCCTCGGTGTAACGCTCATTCCTTCGATGATAAACGCGAATCCGACCATCACCCCTGGTGAGACAAAACCACGACTCGTCAGTGAAGAGCACTGTCTGCCAGTCCTGTCTGGTCCAGCGACGGTGGGTTTGTGCCCATAGGCGACATTGTTGCCAGTGATGTCTGGTGAGGACCTGCCTTACAACAGGCCTACAAGCCCTCAGTCCAGCCTCTCTCAGCATATTGAAGACAGTCTGAGCACTGATGGAGGGATTGTGCGTTCCTGGTGTAAACCCTTTCCAATGAAGCTCTATAAAGTTATTAGAATTTTTACAAATGATCTTTGAAAGACAGGGTCCTGAAAAAGGAACATTTCTTTTTTGCTGATATAGATAGATATCTAAAAACTTTGGTAGTAGACCAGTAAACTACCATAATTTTGGCATCTTCAAAGGACAATTCTCTTGGACCATATGGTCTATCTACTAGAAACAGGGAGACACAACACTATCTAGTATCTATCTAGTATCTATATCTAGTATCTATATCTAGTATCTATATCTATATATACACACACCAAGTTATTCAAGTATAAATTACAATAGATTGCCATACATTTTCTGTTAATTACAAAAATTCCTGAAGATTCCAGTAACTGGTGTAAATTAGCAGTAGCTTTGCTACTCTTCACCAAAGAAATACAGTCACTATAAAACAGGTTGGCATACAGACAGACTAGCACAGCCAATGCGGACAGCTACCGTCAGGAAAAACATACTTCCTATGAATGACGTGGTTCTCACCTAGCTACCTTCAAAATGGAGTTGCTCTGTAGTGTCTGCTAAATAAATAAAATATAATCTAACGAGGGGAGAGATAATGATTTATGGTTGTCTGAATAGATCTGCTTCAAAAACGGGGATGGCGCCCAAAGCCTAATCGCTGTAGATTTAACCGGTAACAGGTGCATGACGCATGGTTCAGCTGGCTGTCAGTCTCATTCAGCCGTCTATCCAACCATACACCTGTAACTCCTAAAGCCATGAGGCTTTCTGCCAACACAACCTCTAAAACCTAGTTCACACTGCAGGCCTTCATGCACAAATCAGTTTGCTTTTTTTCTAATCCGTTTTGGAATACTGACTGTCCAAACAGCAAGACAAAAAAATTTAAAATGACCAAATCGGATGCATGCGTCATAGTAACGCCAGGTGCGCGCGTTGCCGACGAGGCTACGCTAGTCGTCATTTAACGCCAGGTGCGCGCGTTGCCGACGAGGCTACGCTAGTCGTCATATTAACGCCAGGTGCGCGTGTTGCAGACGAGGCTACGCTAGTCGTCATAGTAACGCCAGGTGCGCGTGTTGCCGACGAGGCTACGCTAGTCGTCATAGTAACGCCAGGTGCGCGTGTTGCCGACGAGGCTACGCTAGTCGTCATAGTAACGCCAGGTGCGTGTAGGCTGATTGGAGCGCCACCACCCACCAACCTTTCACAAAGTGTGTAGCTAAAAAGTGACAAAGTCATAGTGTAAGAACACTTTAAGCCTCAAAGGATAAAATGATCCAACTTTCAAAACCAGTCCTTTTTGGCATCAGTTAACTGGCTAGCTAGGCAGCTGTTGAGCACATGCAATAATTTGTAAACAATTAACAAGTCTGTTAGCTACCACGTGTTCTTCTCAAACTATCAGAGTAGCTAACAAGCAAGAAGATATGCCAAATAGTCTAAAAATCACTTGAGGGCAAATAATTAAAAAAAATCTCATTTGACCGTTCAGACAAGTCGTATGGCCAGGAATCACCTACGAAGGTGGTTTAAAGTGTGGCTTGAAATATCAGATTCCATGTGCTCTTTGGCTGTTCAGACTGCAGGAAAAACAGACTAGAGATCAGATTCCATGTGCTTTTTGGCTGTTCAGACTGCAGGAAAAACAGACTAGAGATCAGATTCCATGTGCTTTTTGGCTGTTCAGACTGCAGGAAAAACAGACTAGAGATCAGATTCCATGTGCTCTTTGGCTGTTCAGACTGCAGGAAAAACAGACTAGAGATCAGATTCCATGTGCTTTTTGGCTGTTCAGACTGCAGGAAAAACAGACTAGAGATCGGATAAGCAACTACAACAAAAAAGAAATTGGGTTTGAAACTGCCAACAACGTGAACAAGGCTTTAGTCAGCAGACTGCTCCGTCCTGACAGGATAAAAACGGGATGTTCACAATCACAACGTCTACATAGAGGGCATTCGGAAAGTATTCAGACCCGTCGACTTTTTCCACTTTGTTACATTACAGCCAAATTCTAAAACTGATTAAATTGTATTGGTCTCAATCTAGACACAATACCCCATAATGACAAACCAAAAACATGTTTAGAAATTTTTGCAAATGTATTAAAAACAGAAATGTCACAATTACATAAGTAGTCAGACCCATTACTCCGTACTTTCTGTTGAAACACCTTTGGCAGCAATTACAGCCTCGAGACTTCTTGGGCATGACGCTACAAGCTTGGCACACCTGTATTTGGGGAGTTTCTCCCATTCTTCTCTGCAGATCCTCTCAAGCTCTGTCAGGTTGAATGGGGAGCGTCGCTGCACAGCTATTTTCAGGTCTCTCCAGAGGCGTTGGATCAGGTTCAAGTCCGGGCTCCGGCAGGGCCACTCAAGGACATTCAGAGACTTGTCCCGAAGCCACTCCTGTGTTGTCTTGGCTGTGTGCTTTGGGTCGTTGTCCTGTTGGAAGGTGAACCTTCGCCCCAGTCTGAGGTCCCTGAGTGCTCTGGATTGCTGCACTTTGCTTAGTTCATCTTTCCCTCAATCCCGACTAGTCTCCCAGTCCCTGCCGCTGAAAAACATCCCCACAGCACGATGCTGACACCACCACCACCGCTATGCTTCACCGTAGGGATGGTACCAGGTTTCCTCCAGACGACACGCTTGGCATTCAGGCCAAAGAGTTGAAGCTTGGTTTCATCAGACCAGAGAAACTTGTGTCTCATGGTCAGAATCCTTATTGGCAAACTCCAATTGGGCTATCATGTACCTATTACTGAGGAGTGGCTTTCGTCTGGCCATTACCGTGAAGGCCTTATTGGTGGAGTGCTGCAGAGATGGTTGTCCTTCTGGAAGGTTCTCCCATCTCCACAGAGGAACTCTGGAGCTCTGTCAGTGACCATCGGGTTCTTGGTCACCTCCCTGACCAAGGCCCTTCTCCCCCGATTGTTCAGTTTGGCCGGTCGGCCAGAACTAGGAAGAGTCTTGTTGGTTCCAAACTTCTTCCATTTAAGAATGATGGAGGCCACTGTGTTCTTGGGGACCTTTAATGCTGCAGAAATGTTTATGGTACCCTTCCCCAGATCTGTGCCTCGACACAGTCCTGTCTCGGACCTCTTCGGACAATTCCTTCAACCTCATGGCTTGGTTGTTGCTCCAACTTGCACCCTGTTAACTGTTGGACCTTATAGACAGGTGTGCCTTTCCAAATCATGTCCAATCAATTGAATTCACCACAGGAGGACTCCAAGTTGTACAAACATCAAGGATGATCAATGGAAACAGGAAGCACCTGAGCTCAAATTCAATTCTCATAGAAGGGTTTGATAAATTAGCAAAAATGTCTAAAAAGCTGTTGTCGCTTTGTCATTACAGGAAGTGTTGAGATTAAAAAAAGGTAGTTTTTTTTTTAGTTATTCTAAAATGTATTAAGGCTGTAACATAAAATGTGGATAAAGTCAAGGGGTCTAAATACTTTCAGAATGCACTGTACACTGAATAGACAGACTAAAAAGTTCCCTGTGTGTACACGTACTGACTGCTGTCTGGATATTGATGGGGGTTGTCGTTCAGTAAACACAGCACTCTGCGCTCTCCAAAACAGCGCGCCGGGCCGTCCCAAAACAGCGCGCCGGGCCGTCCCAAAACAGCGCGCCGGGCCGTCAAAGTTGTGTTCTTGTAGGTCTGTCCGTTTCATTTAAAGACACCATCCGCTACTTTGTGCAGGTCTCCCTCCAAGACCTGGCCGGTGACCACTACACACATTACCCACTATCGACTAGCCGTAAATACCAGACACTGTACCTTTAAGAGACGGCCATGGCCATGCTCTCTGACATGTGAAAAGGCAAGGAGTTGGCAGGAGGAAAGATGACTAGAGTCCGGTGGATTTAAAACCCACCGACAAGATTAGCACGAGTCACAGCCTAAAAAACATCAACTGTAACTACTATCCCAGCAGGAAATACATCCAGCCACTACACATCCGAGCACATTCACTCGTTGGGTTCAAGGCGCCAGCTGAAGCATGCAGATGCGTTGCACCATCCAGAGATATAAATAGGAAAAGGAGTGTGGCTGTCACTATAGGACTAAGTCACTATGCATTAGCTGTACATGCAGTCACCACCCAGAGATGTATTTCTGGGTCTGGGCAGCCTGGCTGATAGTACCAGCATGTAGCGTGGAAAAGATCACATACAGGACATAGAGTACAGCCTCCAGAGAGACCCCTGCATTCCTCTGGTAACTCCCTGTCATGGGAGGGGGGAAATCTGGTAGCTAGATGGCCCTGGAAGGTGTTGAAGCGGGGGTCGGGTGTTGAAGCAGTTCCCTTTAGGCTTCTATAGTAGTATTACCCATATATACTGAACAAAACCTTTTAAAAATGCAACAATTAATTTTTACTGAGTTACAGTTCATAAGGAAATCTGTCAATTGAACTAAATTAATTAGGCCCTAATCTATGGATGTCACATGACTGGGCAGTGGAGCAGCCATGGGTGGGCCAATCAGAGTGAGTTCCCCCCCCCCCAAAAAAAGGGCTTTATGACAGAAATACTCCTCAGTTTCGTCAGCTGTCTGGTCTCGGATAATACCGCAGATGAAGCCGGATGTGGAGGTCCTGGGCTGGCGTGGTTAAACGTGTTCTGCGGTTGGACATACTGCCAAATACTCTGAAACGACGCTGGAGGCGGCTTATGGTAGAGAAATGAACACATGATCTGACAACAGCTTTGGTGGACATTCATGCCGTAAGCAACTCTTGAGAAATCTCTGGCATTGTGTTGTGTGACTAAACTGCACGTTTTAGAGTGGCCTTTGTTATCAGATTACGTTATTGTTTTATTGTCCACAGCACAAGGTGCACCTGTGTAATGATGCTGTTTAATCAGCTCCTTGATATGCCACACCTGGGGATGGCGGTGTAATGCAAAAGTTTTGCTTTGGCGGTCTCTTGCATGGTTTGCCCTGATATCAGTAGAGATGACCGCTCTGGACCGGTACCCCCTGTATATAGCCCCGCTATTGTTATTTACTGCTGTTCTTTAATCATTTGTTATTCTTACTTTATATTTGTTAGTATTTTCTTACAACTGCATTGTTGGTTAAGGGCTTGTAAGTCAGCATTTCACTGTAAGGTCTACACCTGTTGTATTCAGCATTTCACTGTGAGGTCTACTACACCTGTTGTATTCAGCATTTCACTGTAAGGTCTACTAACCTGTTGTATTCAGCATTTCACTGTGAGGTCTACTACACCTGTTGTATTCAGCATTTCACTGTGAGGTCTACTACACCTGTTGTATTCAGCATTTCACTGTGAGGTCTACTACACCTGTTGTATTCAGCATTTCACTGTAAGGTCTACTACACCTGTTGTATTCAGCATTTCACTGTGAGGTCTACTACACCTGTTGTATTCAGCATTTCACTGTAAGGTCTACTACACCTGTTGTATTCAGCATTTCACTGTAAGGTCTACTACACCTGTTGTATTCAGCATTTCACTGTAAGGTCTACTACACCTGTTGTATTCAGCATCTCACTGTGAGGTCTACTACACCTGTTGTATTCAGCATTTCACTGTAAGGTCTACTACACCTGTTGTATTCAGCATTTCACTGTGAGGTCTACTACACCTGTTGTATTCAGCATTTCACTGTAAGGTCTACTACACCTGTTGTATTCAGCATTTCACTGTAAGGTCTACTACACCTGTTGTATTCAGCATTTCACTGTAAGGTCTACTACACCTGTTGTATTCAGCATTTCACTGTAAGGTCTACCACACCTGTTGTATTCAGCATTTCACTGTGAGGTCTACTACACCTGTTGTATTCAGCATTTCACTGTGAGGTCTACCACACCTGTTGTATTCAGCATTTCACTGTGAGGTCTACTACACCTGTTGTATTCAGCATTTCACTGTAAGGTCTACTACACCTGTTGTATTCAGCATTTCACTGTGAGGTCTACTACACCTGTTGTATTCAGCATTTCACTGTGAGGTCTACTACACCTGTTGTATTCAGCATTTCACTGTGAGGTCTACTACACCTGTTGTATTCAGCATTTCACTGTAAGGTCTACTACACCTGTTGTATTCAGCATTTCACTGTAAGGTCTACACCTGGATTACTTGGCACGTGACAAATACAATAATGATTTGGGGGAAATGCCATGGCGGTCTATTTAGACCTGGGCGTGGCGCTACCAGATATGTGCTTGACACCTGGGGTGTATTCATTAGTCGCCAGACCGTTAAAAGTTGCTGCAAAACTATTACCCTCAACTCTATATACCGAACAGAACAACAAAACAGGGAGGAACCTACCTACATTTGTACAATAAATTATTTTTTTTTATAAAAAAAAAAGTGGGCACTTCCCAGAAGACATCTTTTTACCCCTTTTGTCCCCAAAAAATGTCATGGTATCCAAATTGGTAGTTAGTTTTGTCCCATCGCTGCAACTCCCGTACGGACTCAGGAGAGGCAAAGGTCGAGAGCCATGCGTCCTCAGAAAAACACGACCCAGCCAAGTGTGTCACTGCTTCGTGACACAATGCCCGCTTAACCCGCAAGCCAGTCGCACCAATGTGTCGGAGGAAACACGGTACAACTGGCGACTGTGTGCATGCGCTCGGCCCGCCACAGGAGTCGCTAGAGCACGATGGGACGCAACGGGAGTTTTTCCTAGCCACCGTGCTTCTACACCTGCATTGCTTGCTGTTTGGGGTTTTAGGCTGGGTTTCTGTACAGAACTTTGAGATATCAGCTGATGTAAAGAAGGGCTTTATAAATACATTTGATTTGATGTATTTCAAGGCCTACCTTCAAACTCAGTGCCTCTTTGCTTGACATCATGGGAAAACCAAAAGAAATCAGCCAAGGAAAAAAAAAAAAAACTGTAGACCTCCACAAGTCTGGTTCATCCTTGGGAGCAATTTCCAAACACCTGAAGGTACCACGTTCATCTGTACAAACAATAGTATGCAAGTATAAACACCATGGGACCACGCAGCCGTCATACCGCTCAGGAAGGAGACGCGTTCTGTCTCCTAGAGATGAACGTACTTTGGTGCGAAAAGTGCAAATCAATCTCAGAACAACAGCAAAGGACCTTGTGAAGATGCTGGAGGAAACAGGTACAAAAGTATCTATATCCACAGTAAAACGAGTCCTATATCAACATAACCTGAAAGGCCGCTCAGCAAGGAAGAAGCCACTGCTCCAAAACCGCCATAAAAAAGCCAGACTACGGTTTGCAACTGCACATGGGGACAAAGATTGTACTTTTTGGAGAAATGTCCTCTGGTCTGATGAAACAAAAATAGAACTGTTTGGCACCAATGACCATCGTTATGTTTGGAGGAAAAAGGGGGAGGCTTGCAAGCCGAAGAACACCACCCCAACCGTGAAGCACGGAGGTGGCAGCATCATGTTGTGGAGGTGCTTTGCTGCAGGAGGGACTGGTGCACTTCATAAAATAGATGGCATCATGATGACAGAAAATTATGTGGATATATTGAAGCAACATCTCAAGACATCAGTCAGGAAGTTAAAGCTTGGTCACAAATGGGTCTTCCAAATGGACAATGACCCCAAGCATACTTCCAAAGTTGTGGCAAAATGGCTTAAGGACAACAAAGTCAAGGTATTGGAGTGGCCATCACAAAGACCTGACCTCAATCCTATAGAAAATTTGTGGACAGAACTGAAAAAGTGTGTGAGCAAGGAGGCATACAAACCTGACTCAGTTACACCAGCTCTGTCAGGAGGAATGGGCCAAAATTCACCCAACTTATTGTGGGAAGCTTGTGGAAGGCTACCCAAAATATTTGACCCAAGTTACCGTAATTTCCGGACTATTAAGCGCACGTGAATATAAGCCGCACCCACTGAATAAAAAAAATAAATATATATATATATATTTTGAACATAAATAAGTCGCACATGTCTATAAGCCGCAGGTGCCTACCGATACATTGAAACAAATGAACTTTACAGACTTTAACGAAACACGGCTTGTAATAAAAAATTAGCAGTAAGCTTTAGTTGTCTTTTTGCACTGAGTCAATTCCTCACGCTGCTGTTTCCAACGTCTTATCATCGACTCCCGTGCAGCAGCTCTATTTCCTTTTCCAACAGCCAGATCAATCGCCTTCAACTTGAAAGCTGCATCATATGCATTTCTCCGTGTCTTTGCCATGATGAGGGTGACAAAATGACTACCGTAATCAGAATGATGGGAAGTTTGAGAGCGCTCGATTTAATCTAAACAGTAAACAAAAAAGTTGGTTGACCTTAACCCGTTCGGCAATTTCATTGGTCTAATGAAAGCTTCATGCCGCCAAAAAAACTGAGCACGTCACAGAATGTTTTTTTTAAGAAAGAATTTGAAAGCGGGAAAAATCCATATTAGCCGCGTCATTGTTTAAGCCGCGAGGTTCAAAGCCTGGGAAAAAAGTTGTGGCTTATAGTCCGGAATTTACGGTAAACAATTTAAAGGCAATGCTACCAAATACTATGAGTATGTAAACTTCTGACCCACTGGGAATGTGATGAATGAAACAAAAGCTGAAATAAATAATTCTTCACTATTATTCTGACATTTGATATTCTTAAAATAAAGTGGTGATCCTAACTGACCTAAAACAGGGAATTTTTACTAGGATTAAATGTCAGGATTTGTGAAAAACTGAGTTATATTTGGCTAAGGTGCTGTCACGTCCTGACCAGTAAAGGGGTTATTTGTTATTGTAGTTTGGTCAGGACGTGGCAGGGGGTGTTTGTTTTATGTGGTTTGTTGGGCTATGTTTAGTTCATTGGATTGACCTTCAATTGGAGGCAGCTGTTCTTCGTTGCCTCTGATTGAAGGTCCTATTGTATAGGGGGTTTTTGTGCTATGGGGGTTTGTGGGTAGTTGTTTCCCGTTTTGTGTCTGTGCACCTGACAGGACCGTTTAGTGGCGTTCATTGTTTTGTATACGTGATTTGTTTGTTTTTCCTAAATGAATAAAGAAGATGAGTATACACACGTTCCCGCTGCACCTTGGTCCTTACGACAGCCGTTACAGGTGCATGTAAACCTCTGAATTTTTATTACGGATCCCAATTACTTCCTGCCAAGGCAGCAGCTACTCTTCCTGGGGTCCAGCAAAATTAAGGCAGTTTATACAATTTTAAAGACATTACATTCACCGATTTCACAGCACTGTGAGCCCTCAAGCCCTTACTCCACATCTACTGTACTAAATAAAGTGTATGTGTAGTGCATATGTTATCGTGTGTGTGTCAATGTTTGTGTTGCTTCAGTCCACGCTGTTCCATATCTGTTTTTTTAACCAACTTTTACTGCAGCAGCTACTCTTCCTGGCGTCAGTTACTTGATGTGGAATAGAGTTCCATGTAGCTCTATAGCTCTATTTAGTACTGTGTGCCTCCCATAGTCTGTTCTTCTGGCTGGAGTGTTTCCGGACATATTCAATCTCTCCTTATCTCAAGTCTGCTGTCCCCACATGCCTCAAGATGGCCACCATTGTTCCTGTACCCAGGGAAGCAAAGGTGACTGAACTAAATGACTATCGCTCCGTAGCACTCACTTCTGTCATCATGAAGTGCTTTGAGAGACTAGTCAAGGATCATATCACCTCCACCTTACCTGACACCCTAGACCCAGTTCAGTTTGCTTATCGCCCCAATAGGTCCACAGACGATGCATTCGCCATCACACTGCACACTGCCTTATCCCATCTGGACAAGAGGAATACCCATGTAAGGATGCTGTTCATTGACTACAGCTGAGCATTCAACACCATAGTACCCTCCAAGCTCATCATCAAGCTTAAGGTCCTGGGTCTCGACCCCACCCTGTGCAACTGGGTCCTGGACTTCCTGATGGGCCGCCCCCAGGTGGTGAAGGTAGGAAACAACATCTCCACCCCGCTGATCCTCAACACTGGGGCCCCACAAGGGTGTGTTCTCAGCCCTCTCCTGTACTCCCTGTTCACCCATGACTGCTTGGCCATGCACGCCTCCAACTCAAATAATCAAGTTTACAGACGACACAACAGTGGTAGGCTTGATTACCAACAATGACGAGACGGCCTACAGGGAGGAGGTGAGGGCTCTCGGAGTGTGGTGTCAGGCAAATAACCTCACACTCAATGTCAACAAAACAAAGGAGATGATCGTGGACTTCAGGAAACAGCAGAGGGAGCACCCTCCTATCCACATCGACGGGACAGTAGTGGAGAAGGTGGAAAGATTTAAGTTCCTCGGCGTACACATCACGGACAAACTGAAATGGTCCACCCACACAGACAGCGTGGTGAAGAAGGCGCAGCAGCGCCTCTCCAACCTCAGGAGGCTGAAGAAATTTGTCTTGTCACCAAAAACACTCAAACTTTTACAGATGCACAATTGAGAGTATCCTGTCGGGCTGTTTCACCGCCTGGTACGGCAGCTGCTCCGCCCATAACCGTAAGGCTCTCCAGAGGGTAGTGAGTTCTGCACAACGCATCACCGGGGGCAAACTACCTGCCCTCCAGGACACCTACACCACCTGATGTCACTGGAAGGCCAAAAAGATCATCAAGGACAACAACCACCCGAGCCACTGCCTGTTCACCCCACTACCATCCAGAAGGCGAGGTCAGTACAGGTGCATCAAAGCTGGAACCGAGAGACTGAAAAACAGCTTCTATCTCCAGACCATCACACTGCTAAACAGCTTCCATCTCCAGACCATCACACTGCTAAACAGCTTCCATCTCCAGGCCATCAGACTGGTAAACAGCTTCCATCTCCAGGCCATCAGACTGGTAAACAGCTTCCATCTCCAGGCCATCAGACTGGTAAACAGCTTCCATCTCCAGGCCATCAGACTGGTAAACAGCTTCCATCTCCAGGCCATCAGACTGGTAAACAGCTTCCATCTCCAGGCCATCAGACTGGTAAACAGCCATCACTAGCACAGAGAGGCTGCTGCCAACATACAAACATGAAATCACTAGTCACTTTAATAATGTTTACATATCTTTCATTACTCATATATATACTGTATTCTATACTATTTCTTAGTCTATGCTGCTCTGACATTGCTCATCCAAGTATTTTTATATTCTTAATTTCATTCCTTTATAAATTGTGTGAATTGTTAGACATTACTGCACTGACCGAGCTACAAACACAAGCATTTCTGTGTCAAACAAATTGATTTAACTACGGCCTACAGTCCAAACCACAACATGAGAAAGTCCTAAAAATGGCACACCAACAGCTGAGCAACACACCGTGGAAAAAATAAAATCTACATTTGAGGTGCAACAGTCCACCAGTTAAACCGTTACAGACACAAGGATGTATTGATTGTGCGCTAGGTGGAGGCGATGGACCTGTAACATGTGGCTAGTCCATTTATTGTACAGAACGGGAACAAGAGGACCTTTATATAGGCTACGTGTTCTACAGCACAGCGCTCCCCCAGCCCCCTATTCCCCCAGCCCCCCTATTCCCCCAGCCAGCCCCCCTATTCCCCCAGCCCCCCTATTCCCCCAGCCCCCTATTCCCCCCCCAGCCAGCCCCCCTATTCCCCCAGCCCCTTATAGCCCCCTATTCCCCCAGCCCCCCCCCCCAGCCAGCCCCCCTATTCCCCCGGCCCCCCCTATTCCCCCCAGCCAGCCCCCCTATTCCCCCAGCCAGCTCCCCTATTCCCCCCCAGCCAGCCCCCCTATTCCCCCAGCCCCTTATAGCCCCCTATTCCCCAGCCCCCCCCCAGCCAGCCCCCCTATTCCCCCGGCCCCCCCTATTCCCCCCAGCCAGCCCCCCTATTCCCCCAGCCAGCTCCCCTATTCCCCCCAGCCAGCCCCCCTATTCCCCCCCAGCCAGCCCCCTATTCCCCCCCAGCCAGCCCCCCTATTCCCCCAGCCAGCCAGCCCCCTATTCCCCCAGCCAGCCCCCCCCCCAGATACTAGATACTCCCCTTGAGGTTTTTCCCCTCTAGCAGAGCAGCTCCATAGAGTTAACATGGGGCCCATCTTCATTTAGAGGGGATGAACAGAGCTCAGCAGGAATGTAGCCCTCCCCCCCAGTATACCTGAACACAAAACCACAGGTCTACGGATACCTGAGGGAAGTTAGAGATCTGACCTGGACCGCATGCAGTAGAAAGAGGAAATTGAATAGAGGCACTTCAACCCATGACAGGAAGAGTCTTGTAATCTCTCCTGAACCATTTCATCACTCAGATATGCCTAACCGGTTGGCCAGCGCTATACAGCCAGTTTAAAGACCAGGCATAATAATGTTGGACCTGACTATGTAAGCATGAGTAAAATCATGTTTTACTCAGTCGTAGAGAAGGACTGGAACGCAAGAAAAGGTCAGAGGAACTGCAAGTCACGGCTACAGCGCAGCATGAAAAGACCGTCGCCGGCTAAAAATACTGCAGCTTTAGCCAATTAGCATACCCCACAACCTGCTAGCATATCGCTAGGCCATTAATGTGACATTCAACAGCACAGGGAATCCAGGGGGTTTAGAAACCAGTCTGAGGAGCAAGTCACACACACACACACACACACACACACACACACACACACACACACACACACACACACACACACACACACACACACACACACACACACACACACACACACACACACACACACACACACACACACACACACACACACACACACACACACACACACACACACACACACACACACACACACACACACACACACACACACACACACACACACAAACACAAACACAAACAGCTTGACATTAACTAATGATGCAACAGGCTCCTCCCACACAGCTAGGGTGGTCTACAGAGAGACTGCATTAACTAGTGAAGCAACAGGCTCCTCCCACACAGCTAGGGTGGTCTACAGAGAGACTGCATTAACTAATGAAGCAACAGGCTCCTCCCACACAGCTAGGGTGGTCTACAGAGAGACTGCATTAACTAATGAAGCAACAGGCTCCTCCCACACAGCTAGGGTGGTCTACAGAGAGACTGCATTAACTAGTGAAGCAACAGGCTCCTCCCACACAGCTAGGGTGGTCTACAGAGAGACTGCATTAACTAGTGAAGCAACAGGCTCCTCCCACACAGCTAGGGTGGTCTACAGAGAGACTGCATTAACTAGTGAAGCAACAGGCTTGTTGCTGGGCTGTAGTCCATAGTGGGCTGTAGTCCGTAGTGGGCTGTAGTCCGTAGTGGGCTGTAGTCCGTAGTCTATGATGCCCTACCAAGCAAAAAAGGCAGTAACTGCTCATAGCTTGGAACTGAGAAAAATGGCTTTAATTTACCTTGGTTTCACAGAAACTTTATGCAGTTACTGCTAACATGACCCCCGTTTTCTCCTGAACACAATAGAGGCAGGATACTTGTTCACATGATTAAGCATGTATTTAATGTAGCCAAAATTACATTCTCATTTTTCAGCCAAATGAGTTAGTTCCTGCCTTTTTGCTTGGTAGGGCAGAATGGAGAGACGACATACAAATTAAATGGGTCGTTTTTTTTTATAATTTTTTTTTTCTTTCTTCCCAGAGGTCCAGGTTTCTCCTGTGATACCAGCCCAGACAGAGAGACTAGATTCCTGCCAACAGTCACTTCAGTCGGCCAGAATGAGTCTGCTCTTGAAAGCACGTGGCACTATTAAGCAAACTAATTGGTGTCCCGAATCATAGATGGAATATTTTAGCCATATTAGAGATAGAGCTGCTTCACTGATTAATTGTTCTGATGAGGGTGGATAGCTGCGAGCGTTACTGAGCTAGCCAGACTAACTGCAATATGTTTCCGTTTTAAACAAATAAAAAGGTATTTATAAAGCCCTTCTTACATCAGCTGATATCTCAAAGTGCTGTACAGAAAGTACATACATGAAGCAGTGTTTTGTTTGGGGCCCAAAAGGCGATTTTCTTTTTAGTTAAAACCTGTAGCATATTCAAACATGCGTTAAAATATTCAGGTTAAATCTTCCTATTGTGGATGAGGACACGTCTGTACCAACAGGATTGGTAAAAATACACCATTTTACCTGATGACTGATCAGTACAAACCAGAACCAGTACCAACCAGAACCACCTCAAATAGTTACATGTAGCTCCACCCCAAACTGGCTCTCTGTGCTTATAAAAACACTATCAAAACCATGTCTGCCATGAAAGAGAACATCGTTCTCAGTCTAAACCTGTTCAATTCACCATGATGTGCTCCGAATGCTCTGAAGTACCATTAGACACAGAGAGACACAGAGAGACACAGAGAGACACAGAGAGACACAGAGAGACACAGAGAGACACAGAGAGACACAGACAGAGAGACACAGACAGAGACACAGACAGAGAGACACAGAGAGACACAGAGAGACACAGAGAGACACAGAGAGACACAGAGAGACACAGAGAGACACAGAGAGACAGCTAGGATGCCGACTCCATTTATATAATGGCCTGCCAACTGGTTACCTGAAGACCCACATTGAATTGCATAGAATTTTACTTTGGGTAGAAGTAAGGTCTACACCTGACTACAACAGGTGTAGACCTGTAGACCTTACCATGTATCGGTACCGAGTCAATGTGCGGCGGTACAGGTTAGTAATGAGGCTGTATACAGCCGGGTCCGGTACCGAGTCAATGTGCAGGGGTACAGGTTAGTCCAGGTAATTTGTAAAGTGACTCCACATAGATAACCAACAGGTGGGGGCGTTTGGAACCAAAACCAACAGGTGGGGGCGTTTGGAACCAAAACCAACAGGTGGGGGCGTTTGGAACCAAAACCAACAGGTGGGGGCGTTTGGAACCAAAACCAACAGGTGGGGGCGTTTGGAACCAAAACCAACAGGTGGGGGCGTTTGGAACCAAAACCAACAGGTGGGGGCGTTTGGAACCAAAACCAACAGGTGGGGGCGTTTGGAACGTTCTCACAACGCTACAAACCAGAAAGCTGAATAAAATGATACATTACCAGCTGGCTGTGTGGTTGGTCCTCCTGCAGGTAGGAAGGAGAGAAAAGATCCACAACTAGTGTCGTCAACCCCACCTTCAGTATGCTGGTCTGTGTAGAGTTTTGATTTCTGGCTTTTATTTTCAATTCGCACGTGACAAACGCCTCCACGTTACGGCCGAGCCCAACGCCTCCACGTTACGGCCGAGCCCAACGCCTCCACGTTACGGCCGAGCCCAACGCCTCCACGTTACGGCCGAGCCCAACGCCTCCACGTTACGGCCGAGCCCAACGCCTCCACGTTACGGCCGAGCCCAACGCCTCCACGTTACGGCCGAGCCCAACGCCTCACGTTACGGCCGAGCCCAACGCCTCCACGTTACGGCCGAGCCCAACGCCTCCACGTTACGGCCGAGCCCAACGCCTCCACGTTACGGCCGAGCCCAACGCCTCCACGTTACGGCCGAGCCCAACGCCTCCACGTTACGGCCGAGCCCAACGCCTCCACGTTACGGCCGAGCCCAACGCCTCCACGTTACGGCCGAGCCCAACGCCTCCACGTTACGGCCGAGCCCAACGCCTCCACGTTACGGCCGAGCCCAACGGCAAACGCCTCCACGTTACGGCCGAGCCCAACGGCAAACGCCTCCACGTTACGGCCGAGCCCAACGGCAAACGCCTCCACGTTACGGCCGAGCCCAACGGCAAACGCCTCCACGTTACGGCCGAGCCCAACGGCAAACGCCTCCACGTTACGGCCGAGCCCAACGGCAAACGCCTCCACGTTACGGCCGAGCCCAACGGCAAACGCCTCACGTTACGGCCGAGCCCAACGGCAAACGCCTCACGTTACGGCCGAGCCCAACGGCAAACGCCTCCACGTTACGGCCGAGCCCAACGGCAAACGCCTCCACGTTACGGCCGAGCCCAACGGCAAACGCCTCCACGTTACGGCCGAGCCCAACGGCAAATGCCTCCACGTTACGGCCGAGCCCAACGACAAACGCCTCCACGTTACGGCCGAGCCCAACGACAAACACCTCCAGCTGATTACAAGGAAACCTGCATCGGTCGACTACATTTGGCAATTTTTTTTTGACTTTTAAAAAAAAATTATTTAACTAGGCAAGTCAGTTAAGAACAAATTCTTATTTACAATGACGGCCTGGGCCAATTACACGCGGCCCTATGGGACTCCCAATAACAGCCGGTTGTGATACAGCCTGGAATCGAACCAGGGTCTGTAATGATGCCTCCACAGCCTACTGGCGCAACAGAAGGCCACCACTTCCCCGTGGATCCCATCTCCATCAGAACAGCAAACCAGTAAAGCGTCAATATAAATTGTACTCGACATTCTGCCCCCTGTAGAGACTGTTCACAGCGACTTCTTTCAGACTGATGTCCATGGCGAGCAGACAGACAGCGAGCAGACAGACAGCGAGCAGAGCAGACAGCGAGCAGAGCAGACAGCGAGCAGAGCAGACAGCGAGCAGAGCAGACAGCGAGCAGAGCAGACAGCGAGCAGAGCAGACAGCGAGCAGACAGACAGCGAGCAGACAGACAGCGAGCAGACAGACAGCGAGCAGACAGACAGCGAGCAGACAGACAGCGAGCAGACCACTGACGTACGTGCACAGCAGCCATTTCCAGTAGTAGTCGTAAGGCTGAGTCTTAATAAAATGGGCCTGGACATAAAGTCGTGGCCTGTAAAGAATAAGGTAGCATTTCAGCCCGGTGCTGTAGCCAAGACAGAGGTTACCATTCACCAGGGGTCTCACGGGATGTGCAGGGTTAATGTCAGCCAGTGACTCATCTGAAATTCAGCCCCACCCTGTAGAGCACCTCAGAATAACTCCCAGGGTTAGAGAGAGAGGGTGTCGTGACAGGAGGACCCTGTGTTCAGACTTTAAGCTTGATAAAGACCTTACTTAGAGGGAAAGTCACCCCTCCCTCTCTCCCGTACCCTGTAAAACACCTCAGAATAACTCCCAGGGTTAGAGAGAGGGTGTCGTGACAGGAGGACCCTGTGTTCAGACTAAGCTTGACATCCTACAGAACAGCAGACTGCTAG